>NW_025544649.1:0-224460 GCF_011800055.1 Colletotrichum gloeosporioides
ATTATAAGTATATAAGTATATATATATATAAAGTGAAATAATTATTAAATTAATTTATAAATACCTCTAGTTTTTAAAGTATTAACTAGCTAATTCTATTCTAATATATCTTATTTAAAGTGTAGCTATATAGGCTTAGGTAATATAGTAACTATAGAAAGGGTAGGAAGAAGTTATAAATATATCTATAGATAAAATATATTAGTATAAGAAATAATTAAGAAATAAATCTAATACTTACTTAAAATCTCTTTATCCTCACTAAGGTTAGGGTAGTAATAAGTATACTAAACTTTATATATAAGATTAAATCCCTTAAGGGGGGGGTAGACTATAAATTGTAAGTTAGTAAAATATTAGCTAAGGATACTATTAGATTTACTTTATCCCTTATTATTCTATAATAAGTAACTATAGTACTACCTATCTATCTTAATACTAATATTAGCTTTTATAGTAATAAAGTTTAGCTATAAACTATTAGTAATATATTAAGGAAATAATTTAGAAATATTTCTACTTATTATATTATTCCTTAGAGTAGGGATATTAAGGATATAATAATCCTTAATAATAGCTTTTATCTTATAGGGGGTATTTAGTAGAGTATTAATATTAGTTATAAGTAGTTTTATATTATAATAGAAGTCTAAAATTACTAAAGTTAGTATATAATTAAAGTAGAAATAATTTAGGAAAGATATATTATTTATTTTATAATTAGTAGTACCTTTTAGGGTACTACTATAGGAAGGGGTAACTTTAATCTTATAATTATTAGTAATATACTTCTTAAGAGTACTAAGAGAAGATTATTTATACTTCTAAAAATTATTAGATAAAAATACTAAATATAAGGGAATTATTTTATATAATATAGTAGAGACCTTTAGTATTAAGGTTATAGTAATAATAGAATAGCTTTCTAGTAATAATAATAATTTAACTTTACTATTTAAATTATTAGTTTAAATATATTAGAAATATTTCTTATAAGAGATATAATATTTTATTAATAGGTACTTATAAGATTAGTCTTAAAAGCTAGAAAGTATAATTAGTACTTACTATTTATACTATTAATATACTACTAAAATTACTTAGAATTTTAGTAGGTAGAAGGTATTATAATAAGAAATAGTTAAGAAATATTTCTAATATTATAAGAGTTATATTAAGTATTAAAGTTAGTTATTTTATAAAGATTTATAGTAATAATAGGGGAAATACTAAATAGGAGATATATTATAAAAGTAGATTATTTCTAGGATTTAACTAATAAGTATAATAGCTAATCTTAGATTATTTCTAGTTAGTTTAGGGAGGATTTTCTAAATATTTCTAGCTAAGTACTAGAGCTAATTTTTTTAATTAGCTATTTAAGCGAGATCTACTAGTTTTGGACTTAACCTCTGCGCTGCCCCACGCACGGACCTTTGGACTCACATGGGGTGTGTGATTCTAACCTTATGTATAGACTCAAGTCTTCCGCGTTTTCCAGACCATCAGTGGCTCAAGGCTTGCGCTAGTACCTGACAGCACGGTGAGCTGAGAAGGGGTTGAAGACCATCGGCGGCGTTTGATTTGCGCCCTGGATTTGTGTTCTCTTTGCGGCTCGGTCCAGCAACCGGCGTGGCTTCCTCGAGCTTGTGAAGTCGACCATACCGCTTTCTGGGCATCATCGACTTCGGAGGCTTAATCATCTCCACTTAAATCAGCCCGAAAGCCAGTTAGGCCGGTTGAGGGTGGTTCACGTGGTTCAAAGTGCAAGAACAAAGGGCTGGACTCAGCAACGAGCCCAGCAACAGTCTTTTGGCTCAGAGTCCAAACTATCTTGGAAGAGAGTTGCGAAGACAGCGGGTTGCCCGAGGGGCATGGCCCAGGACGAGTTGACAAAGAGGGTCTTCGCAGGCGGACCCTGGCTATAGGGAGGGACATGACACCATTTCGAGGTGAGATTATCGGATTTTTTGTGCGCTGCGGTCGGCATGGGCAGCGTTGGTGGGCTGGAGACTTTGCGACTGCGGTTGTGTCGTTCGTCTGTGCCGTCAATCACTCCGACTTGTTCACTCGCACCCCGGTCTCGCTAGCCTGGCGCATTGTCCTGTAAAGCTTGTCTATAGTGTCTCAAGGTGTTTCGCAAGGAGAAAGGGGTAATTCTTCTGTTGGCTGTGACGTCTTGCTGCGACCAGAGAGATCATTCAACGGCTTGGACTCTGAGGGCGTAAAAAAGAAATCAGTTTTCAAAAACAGACAAACAAAACAGAACCAACCAACGGACAGACCTTGAAAAGAGAATGTCGTCCGTTCAGAGGATTAAGGCACAAGGCTAGGGGAAACGGGCCTGCATGCTAGACCTGCAGATAAACGAGGGGCCACAATGGAGAACGGCGGCGAGAGAGATTAGTCGGACCGGGGTGAGGTAATTAGACATGTAGCCAAGCTTTGAAGGACCTGCAGGACGACTAGTCAGCACCCATCACCCTCAAGTCAGAGAGATGTGAGAAGCCAGCGCGGGGCAGGCCGTTGCCCGAGCCATCCCATACTGTCAGGCAAAAGTCCCCTTTCCCGTTTCTCTCTGCCTGTGACGGTGCGCGAAAAGAAGCAACAGCGAAGCGAGAAGCGAAAGTAGCGGGATAATGCAGTGGGAAAGCCAAGAGGCCCCTCCGGTCTTCTACCCTTTGAGCCCAGCCACATCCAATTTGTGCTACGGGCCCCAAGCCTCAACCCTGTAGGCCGGTATCCCCTCAAACCCTCAAAGGGCCTTGCGTCAGAAATCGAGATCCCGGGAGGCTGTGTCTGTGTCTGTGTCGTTCGCGAAGGAGGTCTCTGTTTGCGAAGGAGGGGCAGCGCTGGAGTTGAGGAAACGGAGCGGCATCCGGCAAAAAAGGTAAAGAGACTTCGAGGCAGTGGTGACGCGCTCCGGGAGCGACGGCGAACCTGGCTACGGATAGATCCAAGGCCAGGAAGGGTCGGCAGCAGGGGAAGGACCGACGTGAGGTGGTGCTATGGTACTAGGTAGAGGGGGTTTGGAGGAAAGTAGCTGCGAGCTGGAAACCAATTCGACTTTCTCTTGGCACCGGCTGTCCAAAGGGGCGGCGGTGCAGCGGCGGCCAATAGCTGGCTTTCAAGAGTTGAGACGACTGGGCTGATGAGGGCGGCAAGTGCTCGGTGCGGTGAGGGAAAGAAAGAAAAAGTCGCCGCCGCACAGGGCCCGACGTCGAGAAGAAGGTTGATTCGCCGTGGTAGTCGGATGTATCCAATCTGTTAGGGAAGGCACAAACCACGGACTGGAGATGATGTGTGTGACGCTAAGCCGAGATGAGACAAATCCAGTGAGCATCGTATCCAGCAGGCGGGAGCCCAGGAGGAGGGGAGGAGCCTTGCACTTGCCTTTTCCATTTTTAATTTACATGTCACGATTCGGCCTATTCTTGTTGGCGCCGTTTCCCCTTCCTCTTCTTTTTCTACGAACTCCCCCTCCTACTCCTGCCTGGGTTCTTCTTCCCGTCTCTCTCACACCTTACCTTAATTCATACCACTCGCTGACAGACAGTGTCACTCGCCCGACCGCGTCGCGCCTGTGCCTGTGCCTCTTGCCTGCTTCTCGTATCCAAACCACGCCTACCTACTTTACGGAAGGTGCGAATACTGATCGAGAACACCGATTATCCCGGCTTTCACCACCATACTTCTCTTCTTGTCACTCTCTCACCACGCCAACAAAAGTGTCTCACTTCTCGCCTTTGGCTTACCCCAATAACCCACCTTCATCTTCACGTCACTCCTTGGATTCGCACTAGCGAACTATACGAATATCGCCGTACGATACGACTTCTACGACAGAGTCTAATATCCCGATCCCCTTCAGCAAACAACAGAACAACGTCGCATTAACCCTGCGCATATTGCAACCATGCTTGTGAGTAAAAATCCGACCTCTCTGACGCCTTTCCCTCTCCATTGGCTCGGTTGGCGCACCCGAGGAGTTTGTCTCTTGTCGCAGCCCTCCATCGCGGCGACGATCAGGGCGCAAAAGACACAGCCAACGCCTGTCGTGCACAACCAACCCCATTGATGGGATCTTGCAACCTGCAAACGCCTCCTCGTCGACCCCCCCTCCACCAACCCGCCCTACGTCGACCTGCAGAACGCCCAACTCTAACATGACTTTCATAGGTTCACTCTGCTCTCATCGCACTTAGTGCGACCCTGGCTGCTGCCGTCAAGCCCCTCACCGTCAAGGGCAATGCCTTCGTCACCGAGGGCGGCGAGAAGTTCCAGATCGTTGGTCTCGACTACCAGATTGGCGGCAGCGCTGGCTACGATCCCAAGCACAACAAGGATCCCCTCAGCGACGCTGATGTCTGCATGCGCGATGCTGCCCTCCTCCAGCGTCTTGGTGCCAACACCATCCGTGTCTACAACTTGGACCCCAACCTGAACCACGATGCTTGCGCCTCCATCTTCAACGCCGCTGGCATGTACATGGTCCTCGACGTCAACTCTCCCCTGGTTGGCGAGAGTATCTCCAGCTTCGAGCCCTGGACCAGCTACTACGCCGCTTACATGAACCGCACCTTCGCCATCGTCGAGGCTTTCAAGAACTACCCCAACACCCTGGCCTTCTTCTCCGGCAACGAGGTTATGAACAACGTTGAGACCGCCAGGGATGTCCCCCCTTACCTGCGCGCCATCACCCGTGACTTGAAGAACTACATCTCCAAGCACTCCGACCGCAAGATTCCCGTCGGTTACTCCGCTGCTGACGTTCGCTCCATTCTCGTCGACTCCTTCAACTACCTGACTTGCGCCGAGAACGGTGACGCCAACGACCCCAGCAAGGCCGACCTTTTCGGTCTCAACTCCTACTCCTGGTGCGGTGAATCCAGCTTCAAGACGTCCACCTATGACCAGCTCGTTGCCGACCTGAAGGATACCTCTGTGCCCGTCTTCTTCTCTGAGTTTGGCTGCAACAAGGTTACCCCTCGCGTCTTCACCGAGATTCAGTCCATCTACGGCTCTGACATGAACTCCGTCTTCTCCGGTGGTCTCGTCTACGAGTACAGCCAGGAGGACAACAACTACGGTATTGTCAAGGTCAACGCCGACAAGTCTGTCAAGCTTCTCGTCGACTACGACAACCTGGCCACTCAGTACAAGAAGGTCGACTTCAAGACCCTCCAGGCTACCAAGGCTTCCTCTTCCTCGCCCAAGGCTCCCAAGTGCGACTCTTCTCTGATCACCGAGAAGGGCTTCAACAACAACTTTACCCTGCCTGCCGTCCCCCCTGGCGGTCAGGATCTGATCGACAACGGCATCAGCCCCAAGCCTTCCGGCAAGATCATCACCATCTCTGACTGGTCCGTCAAGTACAAGGTCTACGCCTCCGACGGCACCACCGAGCTCACCAACCTCGCTGTCTCCCCTCTGTCTGGCGATGACTCCAACACACCCGGTACCAACACCGCCGGCGGAACCCAGGCCGCCACTGGCACTGGTGCCGCTGCTACCAGCACCCCAACCTCTACTGGCGGCGCTACCAGCGCTGGAATTTCCTTGCGTCCTGAGGTCATGGCCTTGGCTGCCCCTCTTCTTGCTCTTCTTTTCTTGTAAAGTTTTCATGAGTACAGGATTTGGTACTTGGCTTAATAGTCAGCTTGGAGGTTATGAATTGGTTTCTTTCTGGCGACATAGATTCCCCGCGGTTTGTGTATAAACCTGAATAGATGCGAATGCGTCATTGATAACATTGTCTGCTGTTACCCTTGCTGTGACGTGAGTTTAATGTGTCAGGGCCAACAGCTGCGAAGTAACTCGAGCCATTCCGCATTTGCATATTAGTCGGCAGACAACTCGGTAGAGTTGCCAGTCGTAGACGATGTGCGCAGACCCTGTCTATCCCGTAAGGCTGAGTTTTCGCAAAATGAGAGGTGATTTATGGGGAAAACCTTCAGCCCGATATCTTCACTGCATTTTAAGCCCACCGCAAGCGCATATCAACTTTCCCAAGGGAAGAGACCTCTTACTTACTGTCCCACAGCGTTAGTGGACTTTGAGGCGGGCATTTAAGCGGTTTGACATTTTGTTCTCCATGGCCTGGTGCATGGAGGATACCAAGTTAGAGTAGGTTGCATCTTGAATAGCCACACTATTCTCAATATCAGATGCGTAACTAAGATAGTCTCAACCACGCTCAACTAACCGTAGGGGTTCATCCCTCAACGGCTTTCACTCACCGCCCGCTGACTCAACGTCCCGAGTCTTCAGCGGCACCTAATTTCTGCCGGCGTTAAGGCCAAGCTAGAGTCAGACCCCCACCAGCGATGGGGGTACAGTACCTCCCAATGGGTAGTATCAGGTACTCGACCCCAAGGGATGGATGGGCGACGTGACTCCCGCTCTTTGTGCGACTGACCGCCCGCCCGCACCGCCCCTCCGTCCCCGAATCCGTGGACCTGACTTTCGAAACTCCAAGGCCTCCTCCCCCTCCATCGCCTACATCTCCGTCTCCCCTATGCTGCCCCGCCTCCGACCGGTCGCCCGCGCAATCCCACGTCAACCTCCCGTTCCCAGCTTCTCGAGAAGACATTACATAGGCACAATGGCTCCCGGTACGTCGAGTGCACCATCGCAATCCACAGCCCTGCCGCCCTCCTCCCTGACCGCCGCACCGGGTGCGGAAACAGACGAGAAAAGAAGACTAACACTCTCGAAAACACTAGTCCTTCCCTCCGACCGCCGTCCCCTCGTCATCTCCGGCCCCTCGGGCGTCGGTAAGGGGACCCTCTACAAGCGCCTCTTCGAGAGCCACCCGGACACCTTCGCCCTCTCCGTCTCGCACACCACCCGCGCCCCGCGCCCGGGCGAGGCCGACGGCGTCGACTACCACTTCGTCACCCGCGAGGCCTTTGCCGACCTGGTCTCCAAGGACGGCTTCGTCGAGCACGCCACCTTTGGCAGCAACTCGTACGGCACCTCCAAGGCCACTATCGAGGAGCAGTCCGCCAAGGGGAAGGTCGTCGTGCTCGACATTGAGATGGAGGTACGTATGCAGACAGCACAGCTCGCCCCCCCTGGGGAGGCCACGCTGACAGGAGTATCACACATAGGGCGTCAAGCAGATCAAGAACAGCTCCATCTCCGCGCGCTACGTCTTCATCGCCCCGCCCTCCGAGGAGGAGCTCGAGAAGCGCCTCCGCGGCCGCGGGACCGAGAAAGAGGAGAGCATCCAGAAGCGTCTGGCCCAGGCCAAGGTCGAGCTCGAGTTCGCCAAGACGCCTGGCGTTCACGACATCACCATCATCAATGACGACCTCGACAAGGCTTACAAGCAGCTCGAGGACTTTGTTTACAAGTCTTCTTGAAAGGGGCGAAAACTACAAAACTACAAACCGGGCTAGGAGCGGAATCGGACGGGTATATACCGAGGCGTTGGGACTGAATACGAAATTCAGGAAAGAAGAACTATGGGCTTCTTCGACATAGCATGGCGGTCTTTTGTGTGTGCATTTTAGACTAAAAGCATTCTTATAGAGCCAAGATAGGCAATATGTACTGGTCCATTTTGAGGTCACAAATCACGTTGCTTGAGGGATCATAAGCCATGTCAGGTGTATTCTCCATGAGGTATCGAAACGAACTCTCTATTAGAGTACGATTGGATTAAAACGTAAGAAAGTGTGAAGTTGAGCAAAGTGCTGCTAAAAGTCGAAGTAAGAAAACAGAAAGTTGCGTCCAGTTGTAAGATGGAAAGGGGGGAATAATGGACTATTTCGCCAGCACAAGTACTTAAACAACGACCACAGGGCCAGAGGGGGTATGACCTATATCCGCGCGCAACGCCGGCATCTTCATTCCACACATGCAAACTTCTCCCATGTCTTCCGGCGGAGAAAGCTGCTGCTGCCTCTTCCCTGAGAATTATCGGTCGATGCAGCCTCCGCTTGCTGCCGGGGCCGTGCCGTGCCTTTTATCTGCGCATAACACCATGAGTTTGAAAAGTCGTCAGAAAATCCGGCCGCCCAAGAATATCACTGCCTGCTGGCTCCTCGAGTGCGCGGGTGGGGATGTTCATCAACTAGTATCCGTTCATGGTCATTCGTTGCGAGCTCCGGCTGATTTCCCGGTCGGCGGCAGGGCTGATGGGTCTGCTGCCACCGCCGTGTGCGCTGCTCTCCTTCAAGGCCAGAAGCTGCTTGGCACGGAAAGTCTCGTAGTGGATCTGAGATGTGGTCTCAATGAGGTCCTGGAGATGGGTGCGGAGCAGGAAGTTTCTCAGGTAAGTGAACTCGCAGTGGTTCTCGTCCTCGACGTTGATCACACCCCAGCGGTTCTGGCGGCCACGGACCTGCTTGCCGTTGACGATGATGGACTTTTCGGAGCCAACAACAGCAAAGGGGACGAGGTCCTACAAGTGTGTTAGCAAACGGAATACTGGGTCTTTGGAAAGATTTCCCACCTTGATCTGGGTGTTGAGACCGCGCTCCTCCTCATCAAACTCATCGTTGTCGTAGGGGTACATCTTGAGGTTGTGGAAAGCGAACTCCTCCTTGATGCGCTCCTTGAACTCCTGGCGCTCCTCGAGGGTGAGAGTGTCGGACTTGGCAATAACGGGAACGACGTTGACGACATCGGAGAGCTTCTTCAGGACGACGATATCAATGGGCTTCAGGGAGTGGCCTGAGGGCTGGATGAAGAAGAGGCAGCAGTGGATGCGGGTATCCTGGATGTAGCGCTCACGCTGGGCGGTGAGCTCTTTGCGCAAGTACGCGGAGTGTTGATCCTTGATGTACTTGACAATGGGGTCCCAGCAGCGGTCGTTGTTGACCAGGTCTCCGTAACCGGGGGTGTCGACAATGTTGAGGCGCAGACGGACGCCGTTCTCCTCGATCATGTGAGACACGGCCTGGATCTCGGTGGTGGAGCGGACGGGCTCATCGGGCATCATGCGACCCTTGGAGTCGATGAGGTGGGAGGCGAAGATGGTGTTGATCAGGGTGGACTTGCCCAAACCTGTCTGGCCTGTAATGTGGAGCGTCAGTCGACTGCACCTGTGGTGGACGCGACATCGCGAGGCACGCCAGCCCACCGATCGGTAGAGGGCAGCGCGGGGACAATTGCACAGAGGAACTCACCGACGCAGATGACATTGAACTGGAAGCCACGCTTCAACAGCTTCTTCTCGATCTGGGACGTGATGCTGTCGAAACCGACGTGGGACTGAGGGTAGATGGTCTGGGGCTGCGCCATCGTGTCTGCTTTTCCCGTGGGGAGCGAAAGTGGTACGAAAAGGTAAGGAGTGAAGCTGAGATACGTTTCTGTATTCCAAGAAAAGTATTCGTCTCGAATTGGGGGCCGAGTCGAGGGTCGGAATGGCAGTGGGCAGGGAGAGGGAAGAAAGAGATCACGAGGTTGCGGTTGGAGAAGGACTCAGGACGATTCGAAGGAGAACAAGCCGGTGAAGGGCAAAAGGGTAGCGTAATTTCTCTGTGCTGGCACTTGGAGGTGCTTTGCTACCCGTCCCCCCGTGTCTCTCAGTCAGGCACTGGCCGTTGGCTGCAGCTAATAGGTTGTTCCTTCCACCTCCAGCAAACAATAATTTCCCTGCAGGGAGTGTCTACAGGGGTTGGAGGGAAAGGGGGAAAGGGGTCCTCGCCGCGTTGATTGGTTGAGAGGCGTCCGTGCGTGGCGGGAGCTGTGATTGGTTGGGGAATCTCAATTGACAGCTCCCCCGGTCGCACGTCTTTTTTTTCCCGGCTTGGACGACGGAGCGAAGCCTCAGATCGTGAAGTGGTGACACTATTGCGCTCGCTACTGCCCTGCTGCCGCGACACCAACAACACCGACCGCCGCTCAAGGCTCAGCAGTACTTTCCCGTTGGAGCGGACGATCGAACATCGAGTATCTGGTTGTTCTTCTCTGCAACAGGCCACCGAAGCGACTGCCATTTCCGAACACCTTCGCCTGCGAAACGAATTCGAACCGCACGATATCGAAATGGCCGCCATTGCGATGACCGCGCAGCCCCTGCGCATTCTTCCCCAGATCTCCGCGCCAGCCTTCTCCAGGTCAGCAAGGATATTCTCTCTCTACACCCGCCAGCTCGTCCAGCCCATGTTCCCGACGCTCGCCGCCCTCCCCGCAATCAACCTCAACATCCCCGCATGGCTCGGCGGCATCTGGGAGTCCGTACTCCGGGCAGTACCGAAGAAGAAGACCTCTCACTCCAAGAAGAGGCACAGGCAGATGGCTGGAAAGGCGCTGCAGGATGTGAAGTCTTTGTGCAAGTGCCCTGGATGCGGACAGGTTAAGAGGCAGCACGTCTTATGCCCCACCTGTACGAGATGTGAGTTGCCAAATTGAGACCTCTCTGGAGGTGTCTTTACTGACATTTGCTGGTATAGCGATCCAAAACCAGTGGAAGGACTTTGAAGCGGGAAAGTACTTCTGAGTTGCCAAAGGGCCGTGTAACTTTTTAAAAGACGTGTATATTCAAGTGTACGACTGGTAGCACCATGCGGCGTTCGGGACAATCCATCACCTTAAGACGATACATCAGAATCGCAGTGACTGCCTGGCGACTTGCCAACTTGTTGCAGAACATCTCTCGGCTGGTCTCCGATTGAGCCGGCTTTCTGAGGCCCCATCACCTTGTCGAGACCATGAACCCCGAACTCTCACATCACAAGGAGGGTACTTCACGCTGAAACGACTGAGACGACATCATCAAAGGACTTTTGAGCCACGGTGGACCGTCTTCGGGTCATCCAAGGCAACAAACAGGCGTCTGTTACCTCGAGGGTGTCCCGTCATTTCCAATAAGCCGACTTGAAGGAAAATATGCAAGACACGTCTTTGTCCGACCAACAATGCTTTGGTCGACAAAACAGTCTTTGAGATGCTGGAAACAATGCAACAATTTCTCACAAAGGCATTGTACAAGTGAGAAACTATGCTGTCCTGGATATAAGATTATTGACTTGGTCGACTCCCGATGTGAACAGGAAGTTCAACGGCAGTATCGAGTATCAATACACACACCTTCTTTGCCAAACCCACACCTTAGACAATACAGTTGTACACCATGTCGACTGCTCAAAGTGCGACGAAGTATTCATGTGCCGGTTTGGTAGACCTCCCGGTTGAGATTATTCTCCAAATCGTCACTTACGTCAGCCCTCCCAGTAAGTCGCTTCTGCGGTTGCCTTTTGGCTACACACTCCACAGGACAAATCTTCGAGACGGCATTCGAGACCTCAAAAACCTGACGCTATCATGCACGAGGCTATACGACATGCTCCAGCCGACCTTGTACACCCAAAGTGGTCAAGATGACTGGTACGCTCTTCGTTGGGGCGCTTTCCACGGCCTAACCCGGACGATGGAGGACGCTTTCCTGGCCGGAGCACCGTTAAACTGGGTGTACGATGATGCCGACGACTATCATGCCAACAGCTACTGTCGATGTGGCCGCTTCGAAGGCGGCACTGCTTGGTCGAACAACTCCGTATGCTGCACGCTCTTCTATGAGAAAAAGCCCGTACGCAGCGCCAGGACGCCATTGCTGACTGCCATTCGCGGCGGGCATCCTGAAGCTGTCGAATGGCTTCTTTCAAAAGGAGCAGATGCTGCCTGGGCTGCCAGACCGGGACCCGGACTGGGAGAAATACTCTGTAAGTCTTGCTCTCGCAGAGTTGACTGTCCAAGTCTCTTGACTTGCGATGAGTGTGGGATTACCCCAATGCAGGGAGCGCTCGACTACTTTACTCACAGCTCGTTTGGGGGCTCCCTTTTGACGGAACATAATCGCGTCAAGGTTCTCAGGAGCCTCATCCAGCACGGCGCAAGCGTCAACCAGAAATTCGGATTCATACATTGCCCCAGCCAGGACCTTCACCTTCCTTCCTTGCCCGTACAACACTGGAACCCTCTCGGCCTCGCCCTGTGTACACAGACGGTAGGTCCAGCAACTGTGAAGTTTCTCATCGACAACCGGGCGCACTTTGAGATGGGGCCAGAGTCACTCCTGAATCCAGTACTGGCACACATGTCGCATTGCAGAGTTCCACGGCTCAACTGGAAGGTACCCGTTCAACTTCCCCTTTTCGAGTGCCATACGAAGGCCCGCGTTCTTCTTTCAAAGCATCATAGGCACGACAACTGCCATTGCATCCCAAGCTTTAACTCCCTGAACCCAGCCGACCCGGAATCCAGACTTGACTGTGACGAGATCCCATACGCTGGCTACAGAATCCGGGAAGTCTTCGACTTTTTGCACGAGCATAAACTGCCCATCCTCTCTTCCCACCTTGACACAGAGACATCTAAGAAAGTGCCTCCGGTGATCAAGGCCGTTCGAGGGCTAAACCCAGAATCAGTGCGCTTGATCGTCCAAGAGGGCGCGGACCCGAATGCTCGCTGTTGGCTAGGACCAATTCCCCAAGGCTTTAGATCCGACAGAAGATTGGATGGGCACCTTCCACTGACCTATGCATGTTCCATGATCGATGATGAGGACGGCCTATACGAAATCGTCCTGGAACTGCTCAAGGGGGGCGCCAGCCCGATGCTGAGAGATCTGCAGGGCCTCACGCCGCTACATGAGCTGTCGCGCAACACTTACGACGAAGCAACTGCAAGACTGCTAATCGATTTCGGGGCGAATGCCAATGGCCTTGACGCCAATGGATGGACTCCGTTACACCATATTTGTGCAACGCCACCGCCGCAGCATTCACCGTTTCGCGCCTTTGCGAGCGTTTGCGTTCGAAAGAGAACACCACTTGTCAAGCTTTTACTGCACAGAGGAGCCGACGTAGCAGCCAGAACCCGCCAGTATGGCCAGGAGCCGGGCAAAAACCCCTCTGAGCTAGCCTTGGCCAATAAATTGCCCTTTCCATGGGAGGATCTTCTGGAAGAGGCATGCAACCGCTCAGGGTCGAGTTTCCATCAAGGACTTGATATATATTAGTCGAGGACGTTAAGCTAGCTGAGTACTATCGGTAGCCTTAAAAGGTTCTGATTTTGGAGCAATTGTCGAGATTGTCGAAGTAGTCCTTCAATACTTCGTCAACTCCCCACCTGCTTAGGTATGTGACAAGAGAAGGACTGGATGGTTAATATGGTTTGCTACTTGCATGATTTTAATGGTAACTGGTTTTCGGAAGTTATCTCTTGATAATACGCAAAATGAAGAGAATATTCTTTGGGTGGTAACTCAATGGACATGAGGTTGTTGCGGTTGAGCATGCATGGGTCGTGGTGTTTGTTGGTGGCGCCCCTCAATTGCCCCTCCCTGCCAAAAAGCCCGCTGCAGGGGTCTTTCTTCGCAAATGTGTGATGTCAGCCCCCACCTTCCAGTTCACATCGCGGTCGCAACTTTCCCATACGCAACCGCGTACCCTCCACAGCGGCACAAGCTTCACATGGACTGGCAGCCATGGTAGGTGAAATCTGACCAAACATATGACATACTGGAGCTGACTGATATAGTCTAAACAATACCTGACCACACACACTGTGGACAATGGTACGACATCCGTGGAGCTTGAAGCTCCTCAGAGCTTCCACCTGTTCGTTAAGTAACCCAGCTTACACACTCTCAGCCCACGTAACCGACATCTTCGGGCTCGCTGCTACACCCCGAGCCGTTCTCTCGGCCAGCGGCTCTTCGACCCTTCGCGTCCACAACACCGCCGACCCTGCGATCCCCATCACACAGTCCATCAGCGGTGCCCACAAGCTCGGCTGTCATCACATCTGCACCTCGCGCGATGGCCGTGTAGCTGCCAGCGCGGGCTTTGCCGGCGAGCTGAAGGTCTGGGTCGTCGACAAGGACACGGGTGAGTGGAAGCTCCACTCGGACGTCACGGATCAGAACTCCAAGGCCGGCGAGACATGGGCCATCGCGCTCAGCGAAGACGGCAAGTTCCTAGCAGGCACAACATACGACGGCCGGATAAACGTGTGGGACATTGGCGAAGAGGGAACGCCCAAGATCCGGGAGTATGAGACGGGAAGCCCTGGCTCGGGCAGCTTCGGCATGTCGGTCGACTTGAGCAGAGACGGAAAGTTCACTGCGAGCGGACACCAGAACGGTTCCGTGTACCTCTTCAACAATGACACCGGTCGGCTTGCGTCCTCTCTGCCTGGTATGGACCTATACGTTCTCCTTCGAGACCTCCCCACTGACACTTGAACAGGATTGGCCAAGCCCGTTCGCGCGGTGGCATTCTCTCCAGGCAACACGAGACTGGCCGCCGCCGGCGACTCTTCCATCATTGCCATCTACGATCTCAAGCACGGCGAGCAAGTCGGTAACCTGACTGGCCATTCTTCGTGGATCACGTCCATTGACTGGAGCGACACCGGCGAATACCTTCTGAGCGGAGCGATGGACGGCAAGGTCAAGGTTTGGTCAGTCGAGCGCTATGCCTGCGTAGCTACGCACAGCGAGACGGATAAGGCACTGTGGTCTGTCAAGTGGCTTCCCAAGACCGGAAGGAGTGAGATGTTCTGCACTGCCGGAGCAAACAGGAGCATCTCGTTTTACAGAGAGGCCACTGGAGCGTAGAGGAGCAGTGGGACGATAAAAAAAGCTGGTGTGCATCTCAGATACCCCGGCAAGCTATGCAGTTTCTGCGATATATAGCGTTACATGGCAAAGACAGACAGACAATAGACATGCTGAAATGAAGACAGAGAGGACAGTGTCAATTACAGTGACAATTGCCTTTGAGCACCGTAGAAGGCATGGCGCGCACGTGCCTTCGTACCAGTCTCGCGTTGCCCCGCCAAAATTTAGGCCCCTGTCTCCTTCCCTCTTTCGTCATTCACTTTCACATCCGGATGAGATCAACGAGCGCATTGCGACGACTGCGATTGGTGACATTACTTGAAGCGATCTCTATCAGACTTACCATATATCTGTCTCTGCAACATTAAGAGCATCATTGCGACGAATACCCAACCTACCGCGCCCACACGACTTCGATAGCCACTCACTACCCCGGTCACCAGTGACAACCAACATCCACAATGCCCACAACTCGGAGATCAACAGGCGGCGCCCGAGCCCGACCCGGCCCGGCTCGGGGTCAGTCGACTATCAGCTTCTCTCACAAGGTCTCGAAGCCGGTCCCGAAGGATCTGAAGAAGGCGGCCGTCCTCGGCTCCGCTGTCGAGAGGGCCGAGCAGGCCAAGAAGGAGGAAGCTGCGCAGGTCGATGAGATCCAGGTTGACGAGCCCGAGACCAAGGAGGAAGAGGAAGTCAAGGAAGAGGTCCCCGAGAAGTCGGAGGCTGTCCTGCGCGCTGAGAAGATTAGCGATGCGCAGATCAACAAGTATTGGAAGTCGATCGAGGCTGAGCGCATTGCGCCCCGGGTTCACCAAAAGGACGTAACTTTGGCGGAGAAAGTGCTGCGGTACTTCGATGTCAGCTCGCAGTACGGTGTAAGTCATGTCTTGAGCTGGTGTGTTGGAGCGGGAACGCTGACAATTGTATAGCCCTGTATTGGTCTGCAGCGCATGAAGCGTTGGGAGCGGGCCGACAGGCTTGGCTTGAACCCGCCTATCGAGGTGCTCGCAGTTCTGCTGAAGGAGGAGAAGAAGGGTACGTCTAACATTGAGCGAGCTCATATGGATGAGCTCATGAACTCGACTGCCGTTGGATCTCTGTGAGCAAACGGGTGTCCAGGTCAGGAATGACCAATTATATTATTACGAAGCTACTGGCGTTTGGAGTTGAACTGGCTTGAGAACCGTCTCGCATCACGAGTATACGAGGCATGGGAATGAGAATTTGCTGTAGAATAGTCAAAGAAAATGTGCTCGGCACGAAAGTCAACATCCGTAATTAAACCTCCACTGAAGGTGCATAAGAAGTCTTCTCCGTATGGTCTGAAGCAGCTCAGTACCAAATGCTCCTCGTCCTGTGATGGTTCACCGTCTCGGTGCCGGCAGCCTCCAACTCTTTCATGGTATCATACAAAAAGAAATCAATCAAAATGGCGTTGACACTCGTACCGGGATGGTCCTTCTGGATCTCCCGCTTGATCAACTCGACACACCAGATACTGCATGCTATTCCAGAGTTAGCATCTGAGCCCTCGGGCTAGTAGCGTATTTCAACTCACCTCTCATTTGCAGCTCCCATCTCGCACCACTCTCCAAAACCCGCTTGGAGTTGATAGCCGTCGCCAGCGAGGGGCTATAGTATAGGCAGCCCATGGTGTTGAGGATTTGCGGGACGCGGTAGTCGGCAAACATGGTGATCTTGTCAATGTCCCGGAAGGCGCCAATGCCTTCACCGCCAAAGCAGGCCCAGATATCCGCTACGAGAATCTGAGCCCTCTTGAGGAATCGCACCGGCTTCCGGCGGCCCTCAAAGACGTGCTCATCACGGAAGCAGTCGAAATCGCGGGCGAGAAGGTTGACGAGCCTTGCCGCAGAGCCGTTGGCGGCCTCGATGAGTTTTGTGACGCTGCAGTTGTACCTCTCATACAAGACGGTGCCAGCCTCACGGAGGCAATTCAGGCGCTCCTCGAGCAGAGGCATCTCCTCCTCCGTCTTGGACCTGAACACGTGCCTCATGAGCTCCATGTTGCACTCGTCCTCGCTC
This sequence comes from Colletotrichum gloeosporioides, assembly GCF_011800055.1. Classification (NCBI taxonomy): domain Eukaryota; kingdom Fungi; phylum Ascomycota; class Sordariomycetes; order Glomerellales; family Glomerellaceae; genus Colletotrichum; species Colletotrichum gloeosporioides. The sequence goes on from NW_025544649.1 coordinate 16,622, forward strand.
TGCCAAAAGTCAGAGCTCGTGATGGGGATGCCCTCATCGAGAGCTCTCTGCAGCGAAGCGACCATGCTCCAGTAGCCAGTCCAAGTCTTGCCACGGTACTCGACGGCGAACCGCTCATCCTCTGGCTTCTCGGACCAGAAGCAGAAGTTGAGCAGGTCCATGGTGAAGATGAAGGCAGCGGTGCTGTCATCCTTGGTCTTGGGATGCAGCTCGTGCTCGGCCCAGGTGGACGTCGAGTACTGCTTCTGGTCCATCTGGGCGTAGATTGTGGCAGCAGCACGCTTGGTCGCCCTCATGTCAATACAGACGTCGATGGAGTTGTCGTAGACGTACTCGGCTCCCTCGAGGACGCCCGTCTCAGGCTCATCGTCGACGTTGAGCTTCTTCTGAAAGTGCTGGCGGAGGAGAGCCAAAAGCTCGGGGTCGGCCTCGTCGTCGGACATGGCTGCGATGTTTCTGCCCCTGGCTTGTCCCGGCGTGGCTGGTGCCTCTTGCAGATGCAGCTTCTCCTTTGACCCAAATGCGACTTGCCTTTTTCGTATGCTGCACGAATACGGCCGCCGTGGATGCTGCACCTGGGTGATCCTGATTCTGGGCGACGACTCTGCAATTCTTTCACTGAGGGGACGACGCAGGTTTGAACTTTGGCCTAGGCGGTAGAGGCAGAAAGCCCACGCCCCATACAGCTGCACTGACCCGTTTGTTTTTTGTTGGATCACCGCTCTATTGCAGGCGGCGATCATCCTAGGAGTGAGGGCCTTGGAGGGGTCTCGTACAATCCCATCGTCCAGTTATTTTCCAACACCGTATATTCGCTGCGCAGAATGGGAAACCCGCGCAATCGGCTGATTGCCATGTGAAAGGGGCTGTACATCAGCTTCCAAAGGCACTGCCAGGAACCGGTGGAGGCCTGACGAACGATCGGTGGTGGGCACCTAGGTAAGGCAAGGTGCCGTGTCAGGGCAGCCCTGGAGGCAGCAGTCCAGCGTTTCACAGTGGACAGAGGATGCACCAAGCCGCTGAGGTTACAGCGCTCGTCAGTGAGCTCACCTCAGAGTGCAAGCGACGACGCGGGAGGGATCCGCTTAATGTACTCATCCAGACCAATCGCAGCACGAGCGCGGTAATTCCCCAAGGAAGCTACAGCTCGAATCCCTGCACGATCTCGTCACCGGCTGCCGGTATTGGCTGGAACCTTGATCTGGGCGATCGTTCCTCCCGCTGACCTCTGGGAAAACCTCAACCTGCCTTCCTCTGTGCAGCCTTGCTTCGCACTGAAACCGCCCTCATCCCATCCCACCTAGCGCGGCTGCAAGCTTACACCCACCTTCGCGCTTGCTACCGCACCTCCGATCTCGTCCTTTTCTTCATCATCTCCATTAACTCTTTCCCGACCGAAAAACGACCAGCACCATCGCGCGGAAACGATGGATTCCAACACTGCAGCAGACGCAGCAGCTGCACCTGCGGCAACGACCGCGGAACCGACCGCGCCCCTCGCGACGGCCACGGCAACGGCGACAGCGACAGAGACGACCACCGCACCACAACCTCAAGAGCAGCAGCAGCCCGCACAACAGCAACAGCAGCCCGCCGCCGCACCTGTAGCGCGGCCTCCCGCGCAAACAGTTCAGAAACCGATTGCCGTTCCCCGGCGTGATAAGTTCTACCAGCAGTCGCTCGGCGGCTCGCTCAACGCAAACGTCAAGAAGGTACGTCGCGGCCCCGGCGCATCAGACCACGCGATCCTTCCTTCCATCACAACGCCCATCCCACGACTTCCAGTTTTGTCCCATAAACTTGCCGAATCATGCAAAAGTGCTGTCGGATGCAATTGAAGTGACAATTGAGCTAATCATGGCTACGCAGGCGCGCGTGTTGATGGTCGGAGCTGGTGGCATCGGATGCGAACTCCTCAAGAACCTCGTGCTCACCGGTTACGGCGAGATCCACGTTGTCGACCTGGACACCATCGACTTGAGCAATCTCAACCGTCAATTCCTCTTCAGACACGAGCACATCAAGAAGTCCAAGGCTTTGGTAGGTTTCCTGGCGTAGCACCCAAGTCTCAGGTGTGTCGCAGTGCTGACAGGTCGATAGGTTGCCAAAGATGCTGCGCAGGCCTTCAACCCCAAGGTCAAGATCGTCGCGCACCATGCGAACATCAAAGACTCGCAGTTCAACACCCGATGGTTCAAAGACTTCAATATCGTCTTCAATGCGCTCGACAATCTCGAGGCCAGACGGCACGTGAACAGGATGTGCTTGGCGGCGGATGTGCCCCTGATTGAGAGTGGTACCACAGGATTCAACGGCAATGTCCAGGTCATCAAGAAGGGTGTTACGGCATGCTACGATTGCACCCCAAAGGAGACGCCAAAGTCCTTCCCCGTCTGCACGATTCGAAGCACGCCAAGCCAGCCCATCCACTGCATCGTGTGGGGCAAGAGCTATCTTCTCAGCGAGATCTTTGGCGCCAGCGAGGACGAGTCCGCATTCGACAACTCAGCCGATGCCGACAACGCCAAGGAAATTGAGGAGCTGAAGAAGGAGGCCGCTGCCCTGCGCGCCATTCGCGACGCTTTGGGTACTGAGGCCTTCCCTCAACTTCTCTTCGACAAGGTCTACAATAGCGACATTGTGCGACTGGCATCGATGGAGGACATGTGGAAGTCGAGGAGAAAGCCTGAGCCGCTTGACTACAAGAAGTTGTTGGAGCAATCTACTGAAGCCTCGGGTGCGAAGGCGACGATCCTGCAGGAAGGCCAGAAGGTGTGGAGCTTGGAGGAGAACTTTGCCGTCTTCGTCGACAGCTTGGATCGTCTTAGCAAGCGTATGCAAGAGCTGAAGAAGGCGCACCAAAACGGAGGAGCCGAACCTCTGATCACCTTTGACAAGGATGACGAGGACACCTTGGATTTTGTGACAGCAAGTGCCAACATCCGCTCTTCCATTTTCGGCATCGAGCGCAAGTCTCGTTTCGACATCAAGCAAATGGCGGGCAATATCATCCCGGCGATTGCCACGACTAATGCCATCGTTGCTGGCCTGTGTGTCCTTCAGTCGTTTAAAGTCCTGAAGGGTGAATACACTAATACTAAGGAGGTAAAGTTTTGTCTTCTCCGGCGGTGATTGGAGTTGTGGTCTAATGTCTGTACAGGTGTTCATCTCCCCTCACAACCCTGCTCGTCTGCTCAATGCGACCAAGTACCGGGCCCCTAACCCGCAATGCCCAGTCTGCAGCGTTTACCAGACGACTGTCTCCGTCGACATGTCTAGAGCCACATTGAAGGACCTCGTTGAAGACTTTGTGCGCCTGGAGCTTGGATACGGCGACAAGGAGTTCGCCTTGAACAACGATGCTGGCCCCCTTTACGATCCTGATGAGACCGAAAACCTGTCCAAGAAGCTCAGCGAGCTTGGAATCACGGAAGACACCTTTCTTACTGTCATTGATGAGGATGACGATGAGCCCTTCGTCAACGTTGTCATCAGCATACAAGAATCGTGCGTCTCCCAAACACTTCTGCCTTGAATCTTAGCTAACCCCTTGCAGCAAGGAGCCTCTCGAGGATAAGCCCGTCAAGGGCATGACCGCGGATCAAAAACCTGAGATCCCTCGTAAGCCAAAGAAGGAGACACCTGCGCCGGCGGCGGCAGAGTCCAATGGTACAAGCCAGCAGAACGGCAAGCACTCGCTGGATGTCTCGGACGAATCGCCAAACCTCAAGCGGCCGCGACCCGACGATGGAGATGAACCGATCGAGGCTAAGAAAGCCAAGGTCGCAACGACTAGCAGCAGTGATGATGTGGTCCTCGTAGATGATTCTACGGGTGGAGCCATCGTCATTGACGACTGAGATTGCAAGGGTCTGTTGATTTGAAGCCAGGGGTGTCCCTCCACAACCTAGGGAGCTCTAGCTCGTCAGACTGCACTTAGCCCACCATCCAGGTTGAGGATGCAGTTATTGGCGTAGGTGTTTTGGGCCAGGAAGACGGCGGCGTCTGCTACCTCATCAGGTCTACCCAGCCGCCCAAGTGGGATTCGCTTTTCGAGGGGTTCTCTCGACATTGCTGTAATTTGTATATTAGCACCGTTCTGATCAGGAACATTGGCTTACTGGGGTCTCGGAAGCCTAGCTTGCGGATAAGAAATAGGGCGAGGACATGTTCCTTACAGGCAAGCATATTGGTTTCTATGTAGCCGGGAACTATGGCGTTGGTCCTGATTCGCAGTGGCCCCAGCTCAACGGAGAGAGCGTGGGTGAGACCTTTCGACAGATTAGATTTGGTCCACGACAAACGGGGCGAGGAGGCAACAGATAGACCTCTCGGAGACGTGCGATGAGGAACGAAGCCAAGGAGAAAAATAAAACATACCAATAATGCCAGCTTTCGACGCTGCGTACACGCTGGTGCCGGGACTGCCCTTTTCGGCGAGCAAGCTCGCAACATTGATAATGCATGCTAAAAGGCTCAGGAGCAAGTCAGCTGGGTTGCTCAGTGCTTTGCAAAGGCACCCTCTGTGCGGGTGCGATCGGATCGATTATGTGGCAAGTATGCCATGACTTACCATCCCTGTCTGCGCGCCTGCGCTTCATGCGCTGGGCCATGTACCTCGACATGAAGATGGTTCCCATGAGGTTGGTGTCAACGAGCTCGCTGGCGGCTTGGGGAGAGGTGTTCTGTAACAGCTGGAATTGCGCAATACCCGCGGCGTTGACAAGGACGTCTATCTGGCCCGTCCGTTTCTGTGGGCGACCCAGTTTCCTCTGTTAGTGAATGACGACACGTGAATGAGGCTGTCTAGCTAGCTAGTGAAGCAAGTGACATATATGGCTTCTGCCATGATGCATTGAAAGGAGAAAAATGAGAAAGAGAGGGGGAGGTCGAACCCAGATGTCGTCCAGGACGGCTTCATCGCGGCCATGGGCGGATACATCCATGACGGCGTACGAGTGCGTCGGGGGCTTCTCGTCCAGAGATGGACGGGTGTTGGTGTTGGATGCGGCAGTGAGGGGGGCGAGCCGGGTGTCCCGGAAGGGTGGGAGCTGGGAGCAGAGCTCGCGCAGCCTGTCTTCCTTGCGGCCGAGCAGGGTCACAAGGGCGCCCTCGGCGGCGAAGCGGGCGGCGATCGCGGCGCCGATGCCGCCGTATGCGCCGGTGATGAGGGCATGGCGAGCGCGGAGGGGGAGGAGGGCGCCGGACATTGCTGTTGGTGGGATGGGTGGATGCGTCAATGGTACGCGGCGCGTGAGTTTGCCGTTTGGGAGATTGAGGTTGCCCGTATACACGCAGTACTCGGGATGTTGGGGGTTACGGGTTGCGTGTGTGAATGAGTTGGTTTGGTTTGATGGATATGGAGACGTTTACGAAGACGGGGGTGAGCTCTCTGGGTTAGGCGGGACACGGCACTGGATGGAGGTGTGGGGTATGTGTCTGAGTCTAATTTTTGGGTGTTGATGTTGGTGGGGTGTGTGGAGACAGCACTACCACCACCACCACCAGCCACTAATTAGCTAATCAGCCAGAAGGCTTTAGAGGCACACCACAGGGCGCAGTTAGAACTTAGATTAATCAAGCACAATTATCACCACTTAATAATAGTACCTAGAGGCGGATTTTTCGTTAACGTTAACTTAACAATCCTACAATTATTTATCTTCTGTTTTAAATCAATTCATTTCTCTCTATACATAATAATTTTCTCCTCTAAATAAACACATACATAATAAGCTGAATTTTCTACGCATAAAAAGGCAATTATAGTGACATAATTCCTAACTGAAGATTTCTAATATCACTTCTAAGAAGACCATAAATTAAGCCTTAATACGATAAATATTTCTCCTCCCAAACTATACTAATAATTTCACACTATAGCAGAAGATTACTTAGTAAAGAAAGTATAATAAGGATAGCTTTAATTAATACTAACTAGACTACAAGCAAAATTATTTCTCCCTCTAATAACTATATAATTTTATTTTATAATAAATAAACTATAAACTAACTACAAAAGCTACATAAAGAGCGCCTAGCTAGATAGGAAAGTAGTAGGATAAAGCAGCTATAAATTTTTTATATAAAGTATCCTAAAGTAAACCTTAACCTCTCTTAAATATCCCTAAGTAACTAATTAAAACTAGGAAGTAAGAGTAAGCTAGTAAGAAGGAATAAGGAGTAAGTAGAGCAAATAGAACTAATATAAGAGCAACTAGCTATATTACCCTGCTAAAGAGTAAATATAAGATAAGTAAGAGTAACTTAAGAGTAGTAACAGCAGAGTAGTAGTTATAAGGAAAGAAGAATATAAATATAACTATAGCTATAATAATAAGCTAGATAAAAGTAGGACTAAAAGAAATAAATATATATAGAGCACTAATATAGAATAAGCAAAAATATATAATTAGAAAACTGATATAAGTATTTAGCGTAAGCAGTAAGAGAAGAAGCAGAAGATCTAGAGTAACTAAAAGGAATAGAGGCGATATAATAAGCTAAACCTAAAAAAGTAACTATATTATCTAAACTATAATATAGATATATAAGTTTAATATACCTAAAGGTAATAAGAGAAATTATATAAGTTAAATAGGTAGCAGTAAGGTAGAAAAAAACATATATCCCTAAATAATACCTAGTGAAACCTAAACTATATATACTAAAGTATAAGGATAGATAATAATAGCAAATAATTAGAAATATTCTATTTAGTAATAAAAGTAGCTAATATTTATATTAAGGTAATTAATATAATAATATAACTTAAAAGAAAATNGCTAATATTTATATTAAGGTAATTAATATAATAATATAACTTAAAAGAAAATAGCTTAGAATTTGCTATTAAGGAACTTTGAGGCATAATATCCACAAAAGTTACGCTTGAGGGGTTTTTTGCTCTAAAAACCTCTAAGTCCCTATAAAGACCCCTAAAAACTACTAAGTCCTTAAGATAACTTATATCTAAGAGACTACCTACCTTAAGTATATTATGTAAATAAAAACCTATTAGAGGAGTAAAGAAGATTTTATAATAACGAAATAATAACGAGAGAGAAGGATTTAAAGATTTCTATTTAGGTATAGACAGCCTACCTAGAGATAGTAGGAATAGCACTTCTTACAGCAGAGTATAGGAAGAAGACCTAAGAAAGACTTTAAGAGAGGAATATATATCCTAAGATATAATATAGTAAATAAGCCCCTTCTATAAGGAATATAAGGTAGAAATCTAGAAAGGATGCTCCTATAAGATAGCTTAAATATAAACCTAAAAAGGATTACTTAAGGATAGAGAAGGGATAGATAGAGAAATATCTAGAAAGATACCTAAGAGAGAAGGAAGATTTCCTTAAGGGGAAGGGAAGATTTATAACTACCTACTATAATAGTAGTAGTAGTAATATTTTAGGAAGGGAGAGGTTACCCTTTTAGTTTAGAAGCTAGTTATATATAATACTTTAGTAGCCTACTTAACTTAGAGTAGAAAGAGTAGTAGTAGAAAGGAAAGGATAGATATAGCTAGGCAGAAAGTATTTTAGCTAGGGGATAAGTATAGCTTATAAACTCCCCTCTTTTAACCTTATATTAGAATCTAAGCTTTATAACTAAGAGGTTACTAATATTAATTAATTACTTCAACCTATTAATCTTTCTTATTCCCTTTAATATATATTTAGATAAGACCTTACTAACTTTCTCTATTTTCTCTTAACCTACTACTCTTTATTTACTAAAGTTATCTTTTAGCTGCTAGGTATTAAGCCTAGAGGAAGTTAATAGTAGATAACCCTAATAGATAAAACTATATTTAATATCACTCTAGAAGATCTAAAGAAGTTAGCAGCTGATTATAAGATAGCTCTAGTTAGTAGACAGACTGATTTAACCTTTATCCTTTTCTTCCTAAATACTACTATTAACTATACTAACTAACTAAAAGAATTTTCTATCTATATTAAAAGACTTTATATTCCTAGAACTACTAAGAACTCCTCTACTTATTATTAACTTAGATCCTTCCTCTACTGCTATATCTCTATTCTTATTAGAGCTTCTATCCCTATCTTTAATACTCTAGATATCTCTAAAGATATAACTAAGATCTACTTTCTAACTTAGACTAATTAGGATAAACCTTTTCCAGATAGGTAGGCTATAAGGCTTTACTTTCTTAGGATATAGTTAAGCCTTTATAGCTAAAGAATTCCTTAATTATATTGAGGCTTTAGTCAACTAAATAAACCTTAATTCTAATAATAAGGTCGATTACTAATACCTAATAATCTTTTATATATACCTCTATAGAGAAGTATAAGAGTAGCTTAAAACCTAAGAGAAAGATAACTATAAGAATTAGAGTAAGCTTAGCTAACTCTTTATATAAAGATTTACTAAAGAAGATAATACCTAAAAATATACTATAGTTATCTAAACTATAATATCTTTTAAGCGAAAACCTAGAGAAATAATATTAAGTTTCCTAAAATAAGCTATAAATATTAGATATAGAATCTTAGCTAAGTATAATAAGATATTTATCTATAAGGTCTTTAAATCTATTCTAGATAGTAATAAAAACTAAGATATTTAAAGTTATATATCTAACAGACTATACTTTAAGAATATACTCTCTAATTATAGATATCCTATAAAATATATATTTAATATCCTAAAGAAGACAATTAAAGGATGCTATGCTCTAAACTACGTCTTAGACTTTAATAACTTAAGCTTAGAGGGAGATTCTCATAATAATCTTATAGTAAGACTTATTAAGTCTATAGAATACAGTTAAGAGAAAATAGCAGAAAAGCTTAGTAAGATAATATTATAAGTCTCTACATAGAATACCTACTAAAATAGCTAGTAGAACTACCCTCCTTATAATATATAATATAATATAAATCTAACCTAGAGGCTAAATATAACACTAGAGCATAAATACTAATGCTTTAACTATAAGTATTAGGGATATTATGCTTTAGACTGCCTACTAATAAGGAACTATTAAGAATTTACTAAGAATAAATCTATATAGGAGTAGAATAGAACTAAGATAATCTGTTAACATAGAGAGTAGCTTAAGCTTAAGGTAGAAAAGGGAAAAATAAACTTTATATTTATGCTTACTAAAATACTTATAAAATCTCCTAATATTACTTACTAGCTACTAAAAGGCTTAGATATAATAATAAATACTAGCTCTTTTAATATTATTAGTAACTATAGTAGCAGTATAATCTTAGCCTTATATTGCAATCTTAACTAGCATCTAAAGCTATTTAAGTATAATAGATATTTTATCTTATAAACTATAAAACCTACCTCCTCTATTTTTATAGTATAAGGTGATTTAGACTTTAAGGCCTTTATAGTAAAGAGAAACTATAGAGAAGCTTTTCTTAAGGTAAATAATAAGGATAACTAATATATAAGATATCTAATACACCTTAAAGACTGAGAAGCTATATGAAACTATATCCTTAATAGAGACTAGGATAGAATACTAGCAAGAGAGGTAATACGAGAATACTAGTAGTAGTAATATAATAAAGAAAGTGCAGCTTATAAAAGTAAAAGTCCTACTAGATATAATTCTAAGGATAACACTAGTTGAAGCTATTAATAAGAGGATATTTTTATTCTATTAATATATTAAGATAGATTATCTACCCTACTGACTTAGACCTAGCGAAGTAAATAAAGCTATAACTTAGTTCTCTTAGGTGATAACTTAGACTATAACTATTATAACTTTAATAAGAAGAAGCTTACTAAGAAGCTTACTACTAGAAAAGTTTATAGACTTAATCTAATTAAGGGAATAGGAATAGGTGAGATTTTAGACTTCAACCTCTATTAAGTTTTAAGCGATATAGAAATTAAGATGAACACTATATAACTCTTTTAATGCTCCCTAAGTATATATGCTGAGATTATCTACTTTTTTTAGTAAGACCTAACTAAAGCGAAAAAAGGGAAATTAAAGAAGCTAACTTAAAACTTCTATTAATACTCTTTAGTTATAAATATATCTACTAATCTTAAATATTAACTTTAAGACTAAAGAGATAATAACTATTTATACCTTAATATTGCTTATAGGCTAAGTGATAGAGTTCTCTTAAGCTTAGGATACCTAAATAGAACTATAGACTATATTCAGACTAGAAATATCCTCCTCAACTTAGGTTCCACCTTAGATATTATTAGCTTAATTTTTATAGAGAAGAATAACTTTATATAGATACTTATAGTCTAACTGATAATAGTTTGCCTAGCTAATAATAATATAGCTATAGTTTAAGAATATAGTATGCTTAAGGTTATAGTTAGAAATATCTTAACTTATATTTAGGTAATTATTATTAGAAGGTTTAATAAGTAGGATTTACTCTTTAGCAAATAATAGTATTACTAGAATAGCGCTATTATAGACTATTAGTCTGAGATAATCACTTTAAGAGGTTAATATAAATTAACTTTAACTATCTATATTAATCCCTCTCCTAAACTTATTAAGTTTTAGTAAAGATATAGAGGCTACTACTTTAAACTATAAGAATAAGATAATAATAAAGAATCCTACTTTAATAATAAGGACCTAGAGATACTGTGAGAAATAGACTATATCTTAAAAGAGGCATATAAGGAGACTTACTGCTAAACTTAGAGTGGAAAAAACTAATTTCCTCTTAAGATAGCTAAAGTCTTAAGAGTAGAGATATCTTTATAACTAGTATAAGCGATAATACGTGAGATAGATATTTAGATAATATCTTTATTTATACTAGATAAGATTTTAGACCTAGATAAATACTAAGAGGCACTTAGCCTAAATAGGAAGGTATTAAGAATTCTTCTGTGAAATTAACTTTAAACTTATACTTTTCACCTTTTATAACTCTTTATAATAATAATTATTTTTCTCTTAATACTAAACCTTTACTTATTGAAGTTTTATTCTAAGTAATAGATTTTTCTTCTGATATAGAATTTTCTCTTAAGAATAAATCAACCTTTTCTAGCATAGAGTTTTCTTCTACTATTAATTTTTTATATAAATAAAATTTTTACTATAATATAATTTTCTCTTTAGTAAATTAATCTAACCTAAATAAGCTGCTGCTTATATTATAACTTCTTTCTTAAAGTATACCTTCTAAGCGTGAAATAGAGAAGTATAATAAAGATTTCTTCCTAGCAGCTAAGCAATAAGATATTTCTCTCCTTAATAAACTATTTTGCAACTATAATATAAAATTAGAGCGAGTAAGAGCAGTAGATAAGTAGTAAGAAGGAGTAAAATAAAATAAAATAATAAAAAATTTCTTTAATAAAGAATCTTAAAATAAATATTAACCTCTCTATAATATTCTAACTATAACTAAAAGTAATAATAAAGTAAGAGTAGTAAAGAGTAAGGGAGTATAAATAAGGAAAGCAAATATAAACTAAATATTACATAACAGCTTACTTAATAAGCTTAAGTAGGATAAGAAAGGAGTAAGTATAATATAAATAACTATAAAGCGTAAACTACTTAGAATAAGAAAGGAAGAGAACACCTCCTATAATAATAAATATGCTACAAAATAACTAGGGAAAAGTTTATATAATACTTATAAATATTAGCATAAATAATATATAAGAAATTAAATCTATAAATTAAACCTTAAGGTGTAAATAGGAGGAGAGAGTAATATTAGACTACCTAAAGCAGCATAAAGTAATATAAGCAATATAATAGGTAGATCTAAGATAAGCATTTAGTTTAAGCATACTACTATATAAATTATAGAGATCTAAGTTAAAGATAATAATTCAACTAGAAAGGAATTAATAGAACTTAAAGAATAAGTTAAATAGATCCTTAAGAAGACTTTAGATATTCCTAAAGTAAATATAACTAGCTATAATAATATTACACTAGAATAAACTATTAGATAGAAATTAAATATTATTTTCCCCTATAAGGATTTAAATATTATAACTAAAGATATAATTATATAGAGCTAATTAGATAGATAAAGGTAATTTATCCACTTTAACTAAGAAAATAAAGCCTATATATATTTTAAATAAGTATTAATTAATATTTATGCTAAGGTAGTAGAGGAGCAATTTAAGTCTAAAAATAATAAAGAGGATAATAAGAGTGCTATAGATAATTAAGAGAGTATTAACTAAGAAAAAGTAGAAGAAGAAGTTTAAGTAAAGATGCTCTTCTTAGCTATAGTAGGAATAGATCCTTATAGTGAGGAGAAGAATAAAGGTATTAAGGGTAGACTTAAAAGAGATAAATAATTATTAATATCTTTAGAGATACACTTATATATAAATAATCTAAACTTTTATAAATACCTAATTAAGAAATTAAAAATACCTATTATCTAGGATATAAGTATAGAAAGCTAAGAGAAGATTAATAAGTAGTTTAAGAAGTTTAGTATATAAATTAGATATATAGTAGATACTAAAGAAAGAAGAGATAAGGTGAAATAATTAGTTTATATTTATAGAGATTATTTTATTAAAACTCTATAAGATATTAAGAGAATAATACTAGTAAAATATATAATTAACTTACTTCTAGAAGTTTAACTAAAGAATTATAAACAGCTTAGGTATATAAGAGTGGAATAAGAATTTATAGCTATAGCTTTTATAGATATAAATAGAGTAAGTATAATTTAAAGGTTAGATAGATAGGGTGCTTAGGTAGCTAATATTTTGTTTAAGAAAAAGATAATTTATAATCTAAAGATATTATAAATAGTTTATAACTTTTATTTAGTTAATATTATAACAGTTAAATCTAATTATTTATATTACTACTTAGAGATAGATATTAACTTAATCTTTTATAGCTATCCTAAAGTTTACTTATAGTTTAATATATCTAATAAGTTTTAGGGTATACCTATTAGAGATAGAGACTAATAGAAAGTAGTAATTATCAGACTAGGTGGAATATAGGAATACTTTAGTATAGCCTAAAGCCTTAAAGGTGCTCTATTAATATATGCTTAGTTTAGAGACCTAGTATTTAGATATTATAATTTTGAAGACTGATATATCCTATCTATTATAAGTTACTTACTATATATTAAAACTATACTATTTATTTATATTAATAATTATAATATTACTAGTGAGATATTTAATAATTATTTCTACTACCTTACTAACTACTACTTCTTAAGAATTACTTAGGCTTCTATCCTACTAGCCCTTATAAAGATAATCTTATTTACTAATTAACTTAGTACTATTAGATTTAAAATTTCTAATAAGAAGATCTAATTTTTTATTAAATATAGAGAAAAGTTTACTTAATAGAAAGCTTAATTCTAAGAGAAGCCTCTTTTAACTTAGGAAGAGGTATATCTATTACTCTATTTAATTCCTTTTATGAGGAAGTATATTCTAAAGTAAGTAGATCTTAAGATAATAATTAAGAGGGTATTTTTTAAGGATATTTAGAAGATAACTAACTGAGGTAGGAAAAATGTTTAGTATAAATAGATTTTAAGAGAAAAGCTAGAATAAAGTGAAGTATAAATAAAAACACTTAATAATATTTATAATTATATCTAGAATAATATAACCTTTAGCGCTTCTTTAACTTTATAATTCTATATTATAGCTAACTCCTTAGACTATATAACTAAAGTAGTATTTCTCTAATTACTAAAGATATATCTACTAAGTACCTAAATTATAGATAAGAACTTTAGAGAGGTTATAATTATTATATAGCTAAGCTATAAATTAAGCAACTAAGAATATAAGTATTTAGTACTAGAGAGAGAGATACTAGCAATTATAAGAGCTCTATCTAAAGTCTAATAGCTTACTAATATAAGCCTATATCCTATCCTCATCTATACTAACTATAGAAGTATAAAATAGTTCTAGAGAAATTACAAAGAAATATATAAGAAGCTTACAAAGTAGATTAAAATCCTCACTAAGCACAACTTAGATATTATCCACCAGCCAAATACTACAAAAATTATATAAGTAGCAGACAGCCTAAGTAGACTGCACTAAAAAATACAAGATAAACTAATAACCCTACTAAAATAACTCGCTTTTAAAAGATAGACTGAGAACCAAGTACTTATAAAAGATACAAACCCCTAGAGCAACACGCTCACATCAACCAGGTTAGCTAAACTAAAAGAAAAAGGGTAGGAAAAAGGTATTACTACAAAAGAAAACTTCTAGAGATATACAAGAGAGCTAGCAAAGAAGATTATAACAGAACGCAAGCACTTTTAAATTTTTCCACACTTATTAGAGTTAATTTCAGCTCTCTCCCCTAAGACTAAGCAGGAAATTTAAGATATACTCTATAATATAAAAAACCTCAGAAGCTAATATAGAGACATAATAAACTTCTTACTTAGTAGTATTAAAGCTATCAGCAATCTATCTAGAGATAAGAAACGTTTAGTCTAAGTAAAAGTAATACACTACTATATAAAAGACTTCAAACTACTTAAAACTAAAACTAATAGCAGCCTTATAGAATATATTTTAGAGAATAATATACTAACAGCACTTACATTTGCATACAACTAGAATAAATATTTCAGACTGAATATTATATTATACTACCTTAGAGGAAGGAAGTTTTAGCTACAAAAAAGATAAAATATAGATATATTTATAAAATTATATAAAGTTTATACGCGCTATAGTCCTAAACTAGTGAGAGTAAGTCTAAAGAAAATAAATATCCTAGCTCCTTAAGGCATAATAGGTTTAAACTTCCTTAGAGGTATAACACCTATAAGAGCTAATAGAAGCATATATATTTTAGTCTCTATTAATTTTATAACTAAGTTTATAATCCTTATATAATATATCACAGTAGATATAGAAGCAGTATAATTAACTTAGACTTAATATATTTCTAATATCTTTAAATAGCTTAAGATTATATATATTAATAATAGATCCTACTTTAAGAATACCTTACTATCTATAGTTACTACATACTATAAGATATATTTTATCTATAGACTAGTTTTACATCCTATTTCTACTAAGTAAGTTAAAAAAATAGTTTAACTCATTAAGTATCTTATAATATAATAAGTAGCTACTACCTTAAAAGAAAACTAGTTAAGATAGGTTTATAAAGTCCTATAATAAATAAGAATCTTAAATTTAAGATTTATTTCTTTAATTAGAACCTCACTAGTAAAAGTGATATTTAACTTTAATATTACTAACACTAACCCCTATATTAAAGGATTAGACAACCTTAATAACCTTATCCCTACTATTAAGGCAGAAAGATACACTACACTAGAATCTAAGAGTAGCCTAATAAATTTTAAACTTATAACTAGACACCATACATCTATAGACGCCTAAGAGGAAATCTAAAATAAAGTCTAAGAACTTTCTACTAAGATCGCTAAGATATAGAATACTAAGCTAAATCCCTACTAAGAATTCTAAGTTAAAAATATAGTATAAAAAAAAATAAATAAGGATAGATAGGTAAAATTAAAGTTTAAATTATTATAGTCTAATCCCCTTAAGATTATTAAGAGAGCCTCTAATATTTCTTACTAAACTATTAACCTAAAGTTACCTCCTACTAAAATACCTTATAAGATCTATATTTCAGACCTAAAAGCTTTTACCTTAAGACTAGCTTACCTCACCCTATAAGAATTACCCCTACTTCTAACTTTAAACTTTATTAGTAATAATATATAGTATCCTATAAACTATTATGAAGCCTAGGAGGCATTAAGAGCTATTAAAGTAACTATAAGAAGGTATCCCTTAGACTAAGATTTAAATACTAGATTAAATAGGAATAAAGAGGAGACTTACCTACTTAGGAAAGGAGAAGATATTTAGACGCCTTAAGTTTAAGGAGAGAAAGATATAGTTATAATAGTATTAGTATAGATAGATAAGATAAATTTTTAGACTATATTATTATAGGTAGTAGATAGGATTTAGGTATGTAGTATATGTTAGTTAGGTTATAGCTTAGGTTAGGACCTTTATAGAAAAGGCTAGTCTATAGAGATAGCACTACTACTACTACTACTAGCTACTAATTAGCTAATCAGCCAGAAGGCTTTAGAGGCATACTACAGGGCGTAGTTAGAACTTAGATTAATTAAGCATAATTATCACCACTTAACAGGTGGAAGCGAGGAAGGGATGGAAGAATTTCCCGAGGTGGAAGATGGACAAGGTTGAAAGGCTGGAGATGCGTGAAGTCAGAATGTCGTATTGGCCGTTTTCGGTTTCTCTCCAGCACCCAAGGTTGGGCGGGGAGTGGAAGAAAGCAAGAAGGACAGCAAGAGAGCTCTTGTTGATCCTTCTTGAAGCTCTCGGACGCCGAAGCTGATTCAATGCAACATGCGCAATCTGAAATCGCAGGGTGGGGAGAAAGAGACACGAGTAGCAACAAGACAAGAGGCTTTCAGCTTCTCCAAGAGACTGGGATGAACCTGGTTTCGGGGGTCTTGCTTGGCCGGGCGTTGAGGGGGAGTTTGGGCGGAGGATGATAATGGCATTATTTGCGTGTCTCAATTCTGGCATTGCTGGAGAAGGAATCTGATTCCGAGGTCTTTCTGGCTTTCCGTCTGGATTCTTCGATCCCATGTTTCTAGCTCTCAGATGGTGAGACAGACGTCTGCTGAGGTGACCGTCATTGTACTCCACCTCGCCTCGAGTGTTCGAGGTCTAATCTATTCATGGTGTTGGGGGGAAAGAAATGAGGATATCTTTCTGTTGATCTCTTGGAGATTGTGTGAAGTGGGGGCGGAGTGTGGAATGAGGACCTCCTCGGGCTACCCAGATAGATAGTGAAAAGTAAGTGAGGCACATGTCTGGCGCGGATGAGGCTTGAAGCTCCCGTCTCGCGTCCACATGCACCCACCTGCAACGGTTAGACGGACCATTTCTACTCAGTACGGACACCTCTTGGGAGGTTAAAGTGTTCTAAAGTGATCCCTGTGTGGCCTCCCAAAGTAGATACCTTGGGGAAAAGTACCGTCGACTTTGCATCTGAATCTGCCAAAGACGATTGGCAACAGCGGGCTGGCAAGCTAAGATACGCCCCGCTGTCGTTGTCGATTCTAGGTAGGAGCGATGCAGCGAATGACAATGGGGCCCGTCGCATCGCTGTGCCTGTCGCTAGTTAGCGGATTGGATGCAACCTGATTGATTGATTGTTCTTCTGTGACGTCTAAGAGAGCTGCCTCTGCGGTCGCAGTCGCCGCTAACGCTAGAGGCCGTTTCGCATATGATTGCTGTACCTCTCCAAGGTAAGGTACCTTGAGCACCTGTGTAGCGAACCTAGATAGGTCAGCTATGCAGACGACAACCCGGCGCCTCGGTTGGTTCCAACGAACGTTGGAGGTGTCGAGGTACCTTGCGGCAAGTACCTCCCACACCACCACCACGCCAGTGGTTCCAGTTCAGGTTCCAGTTACAGTTCCACGTCCTGTCCTGTCCATTGTGGTGCGAACGCAACATCGCAATCCCACCACTACTGCAGCTGCAAATTTCCCTTTCCTCTTTTTGCTGCTCTGCATACCTCACACGTTTTTCCCTCTTCCATCTGCGCCCAAAACTGCCACTCCTCGGTACGCTGGTCACCTTCATACCACGCTCGTTTTCCGGAGCAAATGCAAAGTCTCCTGCCGAGGCGCCGTGCAATCGCAGAAGCATCACCTCCGAGTACTCGTCCACCACCCTAGGTAGCCAGACTGCCCGTCGCCGCTCGCCTAATACCGACCCCGAAGAACCACGATCCACACCGAACGCCTGCCAGCACAACCCGCCGACCCAGAGTCGAATGGCCGTATGCCTCACGATCGCGACATCCGACAACGCCTGATGTCTGGTCATACCAATGGCGCCGCATCGGCGCCAAACCCCGCCTCGCCCAGGGACCCGTACGCCGAGAAGCTCGATGCCTTCCCCGAGTTGCCTGCTGCGCCGCCGCCGCTACCTATAATCAACATCGTCAAGAGTCCCAGTGACGCGCCCGACGCCGGGCTGAGGAGCCTGGACCATTGTACGCTACACTCCGTCGTCTGGTTCAGCCGTCTGCCGTGGCCAGGAGTCTTGCGACCGGCCTGGAGAGAGCGGGGCTATTGGATCGCGAGTAATGACGGCCTGAGCTGACATGATGCTTCTTCACAGATAAGAGAGCGCTGCCGACATGGCGATACCGACTGCGCCAGTGGATGCTGCCGCTGATCCGATGGGAGACGCCGTACTTGGCTTACTTGCAGGAGACGATGCGCACGCCTTGGCTCGATAGTTATTTTGCGATCACGGCGAACCTCGGTACCCATACCTTCTTCATGATCGGCCTGCCCATGCTCTTCTGGTGCGGCTACGCTTCCTTTGGCAAAGGGTGAGGACGTCCCAAGCGTTTATACAACGGGTGCAGTCAACTGACTATCTGGATAGTGTTATTCACATTCTAGCCGAGGGCGTCTTCTTCACTGGCTTCATCAAGGATCTCTTCTCTCTCCCGCGACCTCTGTCCCCGCCCTTACATCGAATCACCATGTCCGGTTCCGCTGCTCTAGAATATGGATTCCCTTCGACGCACAGCGCAAATGCTGTGTCCGTGGCTGTGTATGGAATTCTGGTACTTCGAAGCCCTGATACAGTGCTACCAGACACAACCAAGAACCTCCTCGAAGGATTGTCGTACTTTTATGCGATCTCCATCGTCTTCGGTCGTCTGTACTGCGGCATGCATGGATTCACCGACGTTGTTGTGGGATCCGTCTTGGGCGCGGCCATTTCTCTGGTTGAGTTCCACTACGGCCCGGCTCTGGATGCGTATATGCACAGCAGTTCCTGGTGGGCACCCGCCATTGCTGCTTTGATCATCATTGCGCTCGTCAGAATACACCCCGAGCCGGCGGACGACTGTCCCTGCTTTGACGACAGTGTGGCCTTCGCTGGTGTCGTGATTGGCCTGGAAATCGGAACCTGGATGTACGGCCGTACCTCGCTGGACTCGTTTGGGGGTAATGCTCACAGCGTCCAATCCATTGACCTCAATGCTTTGGGCTGGCACATCGTCCTCGCCCGAGTCATCTTTGGTGTTCTGGTCATTTTCGTCTGGCGAGAGGTCATGAAACCTACATTGCTCAAGGGCCTCCCACACATCTTCCGTCTCCTGGAGAAGGTTGATATGAATCTCCCCAGACGATTCTTCACCCCTGCGTCCAAGTACGAGACTGTCGACCCAGGATCTCGGATGGATACCCTCATCCCCTCAGTCAGGGACTTCCCCCGTGTTGTTCAGTCCATCCGTCACCCGACCACGCGTGGTCGGTCCGTATCAATCGGTCCGCAGAGTGCTGCTGACGCCTACGAGACGCTCGCATATCGCGAGCGCAGGCGGCGGGAGAGCATCGGAAGCAACGGCAGTGTTAAAAGCAAGGGTAGCATGTTCGAGCTTCGGGAGAAGAATGGCGACTGGGAGGGCAAGGGAGCCGCTTCGGGCGTGCAGGGCCACAATACGCTCAACGACTTTGAGCGGATGATGGGCACTGGCAGCGTGTTGGCGAGTCCGAACGAGGAGAAGGAGGGGATGGACTTGGCGGTCGGCCAGCAGGACGAGCTCAGCGAGAAGGAAATGTTCTTGCGTCTTATCCGGCCTCGAGTGCGTTATGATGTCGAGGTCGTAACAAAATTGGTGGTTTACACAGGTACGTTGCTACAACCCTCTTCCGCAAGATCCGGATATCCTGGTATGTGCGCAGGTGCTGACAGCTGGCTTAGGTATTGCGTGGCTGGGCGTTGGCCTGATCCCCATCATGTTCGAGTTGGTCGGCATGGGATCTGCCCATCTTCGCAATCCATAATTCGGACAATTCTTGCCGCATCATTTTGGACGCGGAGAGCTTGCGTTTGTGTTTCTCACCGAAAAGATACCATCTTTGAAACGTTTCCTTTTCTCCTTGCATGATGCATCGGCAGATAGGTACTTGACTTACCACGCCCAAAGATGGAAAAGGGGGCCGTTTGCCTCGCGAAGCTGTTTGATGACGAGAAAAGGGGACGGCATAGAATTTTTTTATTTTGACGAAAGCACGACCGTATCTATATTCTTCTGCATCTACCCAGGGCGGTTTTCGATATTTTGAGGGACTTTGTTGACAGGGGGAGGTTGGCCTTTGTGCGCATGTCCTTTTCTAGGCGTTTTTCTGGGAAACCTGTTCTTGGGGAGATGGTGCCGGGATCAGGTAATTATCGAGTGTGTATCAGTAGAGATATCAAAGCCGAATGGAAAGCCTCTTTTTATCTCGAGTTACATCGGGTGATCTGCCTCGTCAGCCTGTAGGTTCCGGAGGATCGCTGGCTGTGAGACGTGCATCTGGATGCCTGAGAGAGTGAGAAAGGATAGGTGAGACCCACGACCGCCACGTTGACTTGCCAGTTCTAGCGCGAGCGTTTTGCATATCCCCTCACTTTTTGTCTCCTTCATCTACCGTCGTCGTCACCCGCCTGTCCATCATCAAGGGCACAAGCTGGGGAGAATCATGCCAATCAGATGTCTCCCCTTGTTGACGAGGACACTGCCACGCCATCTCCAAGTACCTTGATGGCCCTAGTTGAGAGATAATATCTTTGTTCCTCGAACATGATCTCACCCCCTCGGTGCTGGCCTCTTTACATCCCTCGAAGAGACGATACTGGACCGATATCCTGGATCTAGCGTCGCCTTGTTTCCATCTTTTTCGTCACAAGTTCACATCTGAAGAGGGCTTTTCACAAATCTGGGTCACTGACGATGCTGGAGGAGGACTTTGAAGCCAGGTATTTCTTATCGCCGATTCTTCACCACGCAACGGAAACTAACTATCAAGACGTAGACTGCTGGACGGCGTACATCATCATCTTTCGGGTGTCATCATGACTTAGTCGGTGAACATGCAGGCTCTGAGGGGTCGCTGGCCTGCGTGGAGCATAAGGTCCACGTCTCGGACACTGGAGTTGACGCCATAACCATGGTCAGATACGACAATGTGGGGTTCCCGCGGCTCAGCAGATCACCGCGTTGATTCCCCCTCACGCAAGATGGAGTGCGGAGCTGGCGATGGGTGTCTGGCGGGTTGGTCCGCCTCAGGGGTAGCGATCAAGACAACGAGAGACTGGGACCCGGACCACGAAGTTTGCTTTTTCTCGTCATGACCTAGCGACAGGTGCGTCCGGGACAAGACTGATGACGGGCGGCACCTCCTAAAAACTAAGCAGCAGCAAGGCCACCGCCAAAACCCACGGATTTCGAGGGAACATGCCCAGCAGCCTACTCGGCCCCCAAGACAGCTGGGGAAGATCATCGGACGATCCGCTGCGGGCGATCCAGTCCGTAGGGCTGGACTGGGGGTGCCGAGCCTCCGTGCCATGCCAGATTATCAGATCCCGATGCTTGGTTCCATTGGATGAAGCTTTTCGCGAGGTTCGATTGGGTTCCCGGCGCGATGTTTCCCACAGGCGGTGACTTACCCCTGGCTAATGTTTGCCGCGGTACCACTACGCCTGGGACGGAACGCCGATGCCGCGACTGCAGCTATCCAGACAAAGCATGCTCACGACGTTGGTGGTAGCTGCCAGGACAGAACAACGATGCGCGAAATGCAACGGCTGGCTTGGCGATATTGACACCCACGGGGAAGTAACCGCAGAAGTATCCGTTTTCAAATGGGACTTTTGCAGAGATCTGAACCGCCAACCGCCTTTTGGGAAATCAACAACAGCCAAGCCACGAGTTGAAGCAGGCGACTAATCATGCCAGCGACTGGCTACACCACTTTCATCCTCTTCGTCATCCTCTCTCTCTCGCTTCTTCCCTCTGGTCCTCTCTCTCGTCCTCTTCTCTGAGCTTCTGGTACCTCTGTATTTGGAGGGCCTTTACTAAGGGCCATCATGTTCACGTGTTCCTCGAGATGGGGCACTTGCAACCCATTATGTTGACTTGTCGTTGTGGCCTTGGTAACAGAGGCGGCGCATACAACTGCAATCAAACGGTCTGCCAAAGCTGCAGTTGCTTTTCAAATTTGCGGGCTTCGAACCCAAAAGGGCGACGTCATTTGGGCTTCCGGTGCCGGATTCTGCAGGTGCCTGATCGCCTAAGGCACGCAGAGGCCCGCCAGCTTTGGTCTAGCGCAGATCTAATCGGGACAAGCGAGGAATTTATCGAGGTAAGCGAGGAGCGAAGAGGGAGGAGGTTCCAGGGGAAGCGCCCAAGGGGGCCACCACCTGCACCTCACTGACTGACTGATGACTGTTCGTTTGGACGGTTTATGGGCTCGGTCAGGTACCTTGGGGCAGGATAATCGGGGAGCGAAGGCGCGACCTCTTTCTCCCCACTGCAGCAGCCGCATCTGCCCGATGATGTGCAGCTTTCTCGACTTCTTCGAATCGGGCCAAAAAGTCGACTCATTTCATGCTCAAGTTTCCGTCTTTTGACGACATCATTCGAAGGCATCCATCGACCTGCATCTCAAATTCACGGATCTGAATTTCTCATTCGCCCTTGAACTAGTCTGGAGCTTTTCCCCCCCAAGGTGCGCTGCAGAGTCGCACCAACCAACACCTTGGAGGTGCACCTGCACCCCTTCGCCCTTCCTGCCAGCCCAGCCCTGGCTCATCAGCCCAGATCCGCCAGAAATCGACCCATTTAGCGAGGTGACCCGGGCAGAAGCAGCTCTTGCCGGTTCCCTTACAGTGGCCAACCCCCCGCAGGATCTGATAACCAAACGAACGAATCTATTCTCCGCACTCCACGAGACCTCTGCACCTCACATTTTCGGCGACTTGACCACACCGTCTTGCGCATCCCATCCCGACTCTAATCCTCTCCCCAGGGGTTGCCATTTTCGCCCGCCGCATGCACGGTCGCATGTAGTCCTCTTCATCATGTCGACCGACGCTGTCAGCGCTCCAGTCCCGGAGCCTGCACCCGTGCCGGCGCAATCGAATGCCGATGGCGACAAGGAAGAGCCCACGATTGAATGTGCGACGAAGCCTGCCTTCCTTCACTCCCCGCCTGATAGCAACAATGCACCCAAGTCCGACGGCAGCGACTCGGAGCTGAGCGACCTTGACGACGATGCTGTTGAAGCGCCCCCGAAACAGGACGAGGCGCAACCCGAGGTCGAGGATGACATTGGCGAAGTCCTCCCCGACCACTGGTCTGGAACCGTGCCTGTCTTCAAGCCGACCATGCACCAGTTCAAGGACTTCAAGCTATTCGTACGCCATCCCGTCTTTCGTCTCGCCGTCCCACCCTTTGCTAATGTGATCTATAGATGACCAAGGTCGATAAATATGGAATGAAGTCCGGAATCATCAAGATCATCCCTCCCTCCGAATGGAAAGAAAACCTCCCGAAACTCGACGACCTCGTGAAGCAGATCCGAGTCAGGGAACCGATCAAACAGGATATCATGGGATCAAATGGAACCTATCGACAGGTCAACATCGTCCACGGAAGATCGTACAATCTCCCGCAGTGGCGACAACTCTGCGACCAGAGCGAGCATCAGCCCCCGGCAAGGCGAGGCGAGCGCCGAGCGAACGTCGAAAAGCCGAAGCCTCGATCCGCCCCCAGACCACGACCTGCCGCAAGGTCAACGCCGTCCGGTTCTAAGAAGCGCGGCCGCGGCCGACCAGCGAGGGGCAAGGCCAAGATCCAAGAAGAAGAGGAGGCCAACGAAGAGGGAAACCGACCTATGACGCCGGTATCACCGAAGGCCGACGCCGAGGTCGAAATAAAAAAGGAAGAAGTCGTTGACTCAGTCGAGGATCCTGGAATGGATGTCGATGATGACGAGCCGCCTACAGTCGGTAGAATGGGTCGCATGGGCGGGATCAAGCCATCAAAACCAAAGACTCAGTCGGTTTCGGCTCGCCGGAAGTACAGCAGAAGGGAAGGTTCCGCAATGATCGACGAAGAGGCTTTCAAGGATTTCAACTACCAGATGGATGTCTCAGATTATACACCTGAACGCTGCGAGGAGCTTGAAAGGATATACTGGAAGACACTAACCTACGCACCGCCACTGTACGGTGCAGATCTGATGGGCACTCTCTTCGACGAGTCGACGGAAATGTGGAACTTGAACAAGCTGCCCAACCTCTTGGATGTTCTCGGCACCAAGGTTCCTGGTGTGAACACCGCCTACCTCTATCTCGGCATGTGGAAGGCTACGTTCGCCTGGCATTTGGAAGACGTTGACTTGTACAGCATCAACTACCTCCATTTTGGTGCTCCGAAGCAGTGGTACAGCATCTCTCAAGCCGATGCCCGTCGGTTTGAAGCGGCGATGAAAAATATCTGGCCTACCGACGCCAAGGCGTGCGATCAGTTCCTCCGGCACAAGGGATTCTTGATCTCGCCTTCGCATCTCAAGCAACACTACAACATCACGGTCAACAAATGTGTTTCTTACCCTGGAGAGTTTGTTGTCACGTACCCGTACGGTTACCACTCGGGATACAACCTGGGCTACAACTGCGCCGAGGCTGTCAACTTTGCGCTCGAATCGTGGCTTCCCATGGGCAAGATTGCCAAGCGATGCGAATGCGCACAGGCGCAGGACAGTGTATGGGTTGACGTTTATGATATTGAGCGGAAGCTCCGCGGCGAGGAAACAGAGTATGAAGAAACGGACGAAGATGACGATGACGAGGACGAAGATGAAGATGAAGACGCTAGCGGCCTTCTGTCACCGCCCAACAGCAACACTGTTGTCATAAAAACCAGTCGGAAGCGGAAGCGTGCAGGAGATAAGGGTGCAAAAACAAAGGTCAAGAAGATCCGTCTCAAGGTTAAGACTCGCGCCGAGCCGATCTGCTGCCTGTGCCCCAGCGACATCCCTGGCGCAGAAATCCTTCCGACGGACGACGGCCGCAAGGCCCACCGCATGTGTGCCCTCTACTTGCCCGAGACGTACATCGATACCGTGGACGACAAGGAGATCATTGCCAACGTTGCCAACATCAACAAGGAACGCCTGGATCTCAAGTGCTTGTATTGCCGATCCAAGAAGGGTGCTTGCTTCCAGTGCTCTCAGAAGAAGTGTGCCCGTGCGTACCACGCTACCTGCGCCGCAGCGGCGGGTGTCTTTGTTGAGGAGGCCGAAGTCCCTGTGTTTGGCGAGGATGGAACCGAGTACAAGGAGCAGGCTTTCGAGTTCAGTTGTCGTTTCCACCGTACGAAGAGAGACCGTAAGTTCGACGGTGACTCTCTCGAAGAAGATGAGCGAATTCGCAAAGCTGCTGCCGCACTTAAGAAGGGCGAGATCTGCCAAATGCAGTACTATAAGGGCGATATCTTTGCAGGCGTTGTGGTGGAGAATTGCGCAGACGAGCAGATGCTCCTTCTGGATATCGTTCCTAATGGGTACGACTCTCCTGTTGGTGTTGAGAAAATCCGACTAACGTGCATTAGTGATCGTCTGGAAGTCGAGTGGAAATGGCTCTTGTTGCCCGATCCATCAGATTACCACCTTCCGAAAGCCTCGGCAAAGGCCATACCGATGCCCTCTTCGCAAAAGGCGAAGGATAAGCTCAATGCGAAACGGCCTGCTGATGAGGTGCCCAGGAAAGATGCGCCCTTCGTTGAGGGCTACACATGGGCAGAATTCCACCCATGCGATGAGTGTGCCAACCCGAACCAAGTCAAGATCGATCTGTCGAAAGACAACCAGGTATGGCATTACTTGGGCAAGACGTCAACAGAGGCCAAGGCACAGTACTCTGAGGACCCCGCAAAAGAACAGCATAACCCCAAGAGTAACTATCTTGACACCATTCCGAAGCCGCCGAAGCCTGTCTCCGCGACTGCAGCTCAGCGACGCCCCTCAAATATTCCGCCACAGCCGATTCCCATGGTCAGCCCTAGTGTTGCTATCCAGTCGGGACTCAAGACAGAGAAGCCTTACGTGTACAAGCCTAGGAAGCCCGTCGAGCCATCTTACGCTGGGCCAGGCGCATTTACGACTCAGAAGTTTACACCAAAGACCTCTCCTTCTTCCTTTCCCATGGGCCAGCAGCTCTACTTCGGTTCAGACCCACGCTATCAGATGCAACCAGGCCATTACGCGCAGCAAAGATTTACGCCCAACATTCACCAGCCGTACAACCCTGCAAGCCCTGGACAGTATGCAGCATCGAATAACGTGCAGCGGCAAAGTCCTTATGGCACCCCGGTTCAACAGCCGGGAGGCCCCGCAAAACCGGCACAGCAGGTGTGGGCAACGCCATCACAAAGCCCGAGACCTCCACCGCCGCCAGCAGGGTACTCGCAAGCGTCCACGCCACAAAACCATAGAAGGTATTCAGCTGCACCATCTCCTTCGGTCGCTATGAAGTATGCCTTCTTCCAAGTGCACCACAACCGGGACTCTAAGACATACCGAACTCCATACGCACCCTGGAGAGGCTTCACGAATGGCTACGAGGGCAATCTGAGGGCCCATTTGATGCGGATATCACCTGAAGCATTCTTCAAGAACAACCGACAGGGCTCTGTTCAAAGCGCGTCGCCAGCACCTAGCTCCACTAATCGTCTTCCCGCTCCTGCCCACAGTAGTCCATACTACAACACGTTCACAACTGCCACACCGCAAGGCTCTATTGGTGTGTACGGTCAGAAGACCACCACGCCGTCGTACTCTTCGCCGGTTCCCAGGCCTACGCACGACCCCGCGAGAACGCAGTATGCTTCGATGTCTCCCAGCCCGGTGCCAAACGGCTCGCAGCAAAGCCCGCATGGCTATAACAATGCATGGAATGCACAGCAGCAGCCGCCGTCTACACCTCTCCATCCAGCCATTCGGCCCCAGTACGGAGCTTGGGTGAACCACCCTCAACAACATCAACCGCACAACCAGGCCACACCGTCGCATCATCATCAGCAGGCGCAACAACAGCAGCAGACACCACAGCAGCCTGCTGCTCCCCAACCCGCCGCTAGCCATACTCAATCGGCCGAAAAGAAGGCAGAGGCTGCACCAAAACCGGCTGCGCCAAAGGTGCAGTACAAGGTACACCTGAATCAGCCTCTACCTCCTCAACATCAAACTAATCAGATAGCAGATCCCCGAAAAGCAAACCCCTGTCCCACTACCCGCCAAGTACCTCGCAGCTATGGGCAAAATGGCACCGACTCCTACAAAGGCCAGCCCGCAGTCCAACGGAGCACCTTCGCAGGACAAGTCATCCCCGACTTCTGCTTCGACAAATTCAAACCGTACGCCGCAGGTTGGAGGCACACAAAACTCTTCGGCCCAAGCCAGCTCCCCTTCGCGGCCATCGACAGCCTCAAAGAAGACCGCTGCGCCCATCTCGCAGACACCGGTGCCCCTGCCGCAAACAGCAGTATCGGCGCCGCCCCAACGGATGCCATTCACAAACCAATTCTCTGCCAGTCGTCCTTCACAACCCCCTTACCAGCCTCAAACGCAAGCACATACGGGCCAGCCAAACCCGCGGCCGCTTCAACCTGTGGGACAGCCTCGTACAGAACATCACTCTCTGAACCCGGCAGAGATTCTGGCGCAGATTGCCACACAGCCTCGCATGAACCCTCCTACTCCTACAACTCCTCACCAGCCAATGCCCTCAGCGGCATCACAACAAGCCCCCGGGCCCCATTATTATGCTGGACAGCAGGTGCCGCAGGCACACAATGGAATGATGCCTCAACAGCAGTATTTCCAACACTACGCGCCGGCACCCCAGGGCCAATATCCTCCGCCTCAGCCCCAGTACGCTCATCAATACCCGCCGCAAAGTACGGCCCCTAGCTATCCTCCGCAATCTGCTCCGGCGGGTGACGTGCCTTTGCCGGAAGTACCAGCAGATTCTACGGCGCTGGTGGAGAGGATGATGCAGAACCTCCGTCGTGCGGCCTCTAATGGCTGAGGCTCTACCTTCCGCAAGTCTTCAGTTGTAACAATAGTCATACACACAAAGTTGGTCTCCAGCGCGACACAGGCGCCTTATGGCTGGAGACAAGGGAAAAGTACGCATGCACGGAAATCATGAGTTCTTTCGGACACGGCGTTTGACGGGTTATTTGAAAGTGCGGGTTTCCTAGTTTTAATCATTCACGAGAATCATGGACAACATGGCATTAGGTGGTAGGAATCCCTTTCTCTGCGACAAAGGCGCAGACACGATCTTCAGTCGTCTAAAGAATGGCCGACACCTCCGATGTATATAATATGATTGTTTCATCGCGAAGAACAACATTGCATTCCATGCTCAAAACAAGTATCTTGTCTTATGATTTTTTTTGAAGTGAGCGTATTGAGTCCTTCAAAGGGATGGTGGATGGGAGTCATACAGTGGCACTTGCCGTTCTATTCGTAGACCTTGAGAGACTCCATGGAAAATTTCGTGTGGTAGGTGGCCGCTGCCACAGGTATATATATGGCAGAAACAGCCATCTTCTAGGTAGATGGCAACTCACCTTTCACACACTGGCCACGTCGGCCCTCCACCAACTTCGTCTCACAACCAAAATGTTCAGACGTATCCTCAACGCCCGTCTCTCGGCAACACGACGTCCTTCTATCGCGGCCAGCGTTCCCCGCCGTGAAGTACACGATTCACCGCAGCGCGTTGATAATAAACACAGGGCAAGATCCGTCCATTCAATAAACCATCCCAAGGCCGCTGAGTTGCGCTTCAACCCCTTAAACGCGGACGTCACTAAAATTCTGAACGGCTTCCACCCCAGGGATATGGAAGAGCGTTGGCTCATCTGCTCGGAAGGGCCAGACGAGATGGGGAACATCGTGTCCCACTTGTATCGGAGCTGGACTGGCTATGAGATGTATCGGCTCAAGATTACCGCTCCTAGGTTTGGAAGTAGCGGTGATAGCAGCAGCACGGCCCGAGCCGCCGAGGCAGGGGAGGACGGGGATGTGCGTCAGGCGCATGTCACGGAAGTTATTTTGGAGAGCCGAGGAGATTATAATGCCTATGGCGGATTAAAGATGGGTGAAAGCGAGGCGAAGAGGGCTGCAATCAACATCTGCAGAGGCATCTTGGGATGCAAGCTGGAGAATGCGCCTAAGGTGGTAGGGTGGGATTGATCGTGAAAGTTGGCATGACTTCAATTAGTAAACATCGACTTGCGGATACATACGGAGTAGTCAATGAATAGCACGCATTCCCACCCTTTCAAGTCGTCTTGGAGTTGTATATATCGTAAAACACTACAAAAAGCAACAGCGTAGTTGGCACCGTTGTTACTGCTCGGGCTTGGTTAACGCATCTTTTCATCGTCACATCTCTTCCAAATACGGCACCACATAAACCGCTGAAGACGAAGGTGGTGGACCTGGTTCTGGAAATTGAAGCTGTGTATTTAACAAGTTTGGTCTAGGTCTTACCATCATTCAGTGGGGCTGAGCGCGTGTGCTCTGAGAACTGAAGAATCATAGAGAGGGCCGCCTTACATTGTGAATTAGAAATTAGCACCAGGTGGCCTTAAACTGATTTATAAATGCGCGTTATTGCTTGCGGGTAACCTCATGCTGCGACAACAGACCATGGAATGCTTGTCGGGGCATCCAGCATCCGACATGGCTTAATCCCCTCGTCCCTTCCAAGCACTCTGATGAACAGACAACAAATCAACTCTTCACGTAGCCGTAGAGAAGCGTCAGAACAGAAGTTACAATATAACATCCTCCGCTGGGGCTATATTCAGTTGAATTCGAATAAGTGAGGAGCGATGATTAGCAGGAGTAACAACGAGGCTGTAGTGGCTATGTAGGCACTCTGACCCCTTCACCACTACCACCCTCGGGCCGCCTTCGTTGACAGACGCGGTAGTGAGGTGCCTTAACGCAGAACGCATTAACTGTTTCTAGAGAGAAAAACACTAGCATTACTCCGTGAATCAGATAAATAAATATACACAGACCGTGTGTAGTCCGCAGTGTGAAGATGATCTCGGCATGAGCACATCTCTGCCAAAGCCCTAGTATAAATGCTGTTTGAACCGAGCATGACTTTATATGACCTGTTCAGCAATTCTGACCCCATGCTGTCATTCATCATTTGAACAGCGCCAGCACCGGGAAGGGCTGCCCAGAGGAAGAGAAAGCCAAGATCAGAGAACTAGTTCAATGATTTCTAACCACCTCTATGCGTTCCTGCCCGGCTCTACTGACGTCAGTATATTCGCATCCATTGAGAAGAATGCACCATTTCTATGAATCGCTATGTCTCTTATTGAACAAACACCACTTCTGGCAGCTGCTTTCCAACTTTCAACCTATTCCAAGCTCACCGGAGATGCGGCTAGAAGGACGACAAACATGTCAATTGTGTCACCCCGAATACGCCCGCACATAGGGCTTTTCATATGGTTTTACGGACGTTTGCGCATCCCAAAAAGATTCGGCCTAATCGTCGGCGGTCATACCGGCTAAGGTCGCCGTGTGAAATCTCGGCCCTCTCCACTGTATCTTATGAGCCAACCAGCTGTAGGTCGTCTATTAATTCGTGGCAACTTTCTCAGCGCTATCTCACGCGATCAACAGCATATAGATGGAAATGGTCCTGAACGAAGTTGAAGTCGACGTTCTTGCGCTGATGATGGATCGAAGGTTGATGACTGTGAGGTACGAGCTGTATTTCCGTCTTCCAATATAAAGCTCTTCCAATATAAAGCTCTTCCAATATAAAGCTCTCATGCAAGCGGATGAAGTGTGGCATGAGCAGAATGAACTCTCCAAGACCAACTCTATGAAGGTCACCCTTCGGTCGGAGCCATCTCTCAGTGTTCCAGGTCGCTTTCACCAAGATGACTTTAGATCAGCATTACGGTAAAACCAGAAACCCGAGTCCCGTCACAAATCTCCCATATATACATCTAAGTTATCCATATAAACTGAAAAAAACGACCAGGGGTGACGAGCGGTGTTTTAGAAGAAGCTGTGTCAACGCCGCATTTTCCAGTGTGTCGAGGAATTGTACCTGCTGGGTGTGTACATGCTCCGGGTCTGCAGTAAAGCAATTGCATGCCATTGAACGAAACATGGCAAATATAACATTGCCTGTCTTATTAGAAGAAGACTGCGCAGAGGTATTGCATTTAAATACACATTGAAGAGCTATCCTACGTGACAGTGGGGAGTGGTAGAGCTGTAGTAAACCGTTCCTGAAGTTGAAAGAGCATCCTCGTACGCGTCTGGTCGAAATCCTTTCAGGAATGAGCACATCTGCAAGGTATATGAATTGTCTACATGATCTAAGTAAGGCTGGCCCAGAAATTCTTCTCTTCCTCTCATGTTGTTGCTAACAATGCGCAAGTTTGAGCGCGCTTGGTTCATCATAAATTCCAGCTTCGCTACTTTGGGCCACACTCTTCAGGCTCTCTGCTCAAAGATTTCTCATGCAGTTCTCATCGTCGCTATCCAATGCTGTGTATTCATAGATTTATCTTTCAGTAGTTCCGGTGAGACAAGTCCTGGCACATGCCTATGCGTTTAAAGGTTCACTTTCCTGCGGCGGCTTTTTCATGGCGACATCCGCGGATATTATGCCTGAGAATAAGCAGATAGCAACAGTAGCCATAAGGTACGGCATGACACATGCCTGGGTTGTAAGTTCACGTCCTTTGGCCTCTGTCCACCGGCTTGATTAGTCCCCACGAGATAGGTGGATCCTCTCTCCAGCGGCAACGATTGGAAAGCACCCAACAACTGCTGTCGAGAATAAGAGATGTGAAAGACGCTACGATTAATATTACCATTACATCTTCAACGTCTAGGCCGGGGGTGCTGGACATTTTGCGACCGGGTTATCGGCTCATTGACGGTCAATTACCATTACGACTGGTGCATCGCATGTAGTATAAAACCTTGCGCTCATGTTTCTTAACTTTTGAAAAACCAATGCGGAGGCCATGACATATCTCATGATGGCAGAGAGTCGATATATACCCGGTTTCTGGAAGAGCCTGATCCAACGCTCCTCCTTAGTTGTTGACGACGAAGGGCATCAATTTAAACTCAGCTGCTCATCGATTCCGTCATATATGACTTATTCATGGGAATACATACGAGGAGATTTGGTAGTTTTGGATCTTTAAGTTGAACCAAGTTCCCCGCGTGAGGTTCATACGAGGCATAGATGGAGAGCATCGAGCCCTACAAGTAAACCCAGGAAGTGGCTCGTGAGGAGTGAATTGGCCGTTGGAAAGAGCTTTTTGGAACCAGGCTACTGTCACCTTATATTCGCCTTCGATGAACTGGCCAAACGCTCGGACTCACTGGCTCAGACGGCTCTTTGGTGTTTATAAATGTTAACCGAGACGCGCCGATTTCTAGGCTAGCAAGAAAGACAACAATAAATCCCAAGAATATGTTCCGTGGTTAGGAAATTGACCAAGACCCCTATCAGCATATTAGGGGATCACCGCTGACGGATGTAATATCTGGTGATGGCAAACTCAGACCAACACCTTCGTTCTGTCCCTCGTCATCTGTGCTGCTGTATTGAGTGCGTATAATCATGAAAGTTACTTCAGAATCCCTATCTTACACGATTCGTTGGCTGGAATCTAAATATCGCTGCTCTCCAACGCATCGACTGGCACAAGGTTGATTTCTCTTCACATTGTCCTATAATGGGCTGATTGCGACAAAGAACCATCAAGCAGACAAATTAACACGGCCTTATATACATATTCGCTTTTGGATGCTTTCTCAGTGCTCGCGTAAACAAGGTCTGATGAGTATTATTGGCTCGGCAGTCCTATGAGATGCTGCTCATCCATTGAGACATCATACAACCGCAAAACCATACTTGACGCCGTCACCGTAAACACTGCTCGAATGAGTATATCTACGACAGCTCTTCTGCTTGTTCCAGTCTCGGCAAACAATCTTTGCCTCCCTTACAATATGAAGCAGCAAATGAGAAGCAGCGTCGCAAACCAGTTGCTCGGCCAGAGCAGTTGAAAAAGGGGTTTCTTGCATCCCAGTGACTTCCGTCCCACCTTTGCCGGTCATCACCTCTTCTTTCGTATTCTACATCTTCAAGAAGAATACGTGAGATAGAGGTTGTCTGTGGTGAGCTGATGCAGCTCATTATACGTTGTTAGAGATGACGCTTATCGTGTGAAAAGACACGGCGGCGCCAGACGAGCCATAATCATGGCACGAACGTCTGATTTGGGGGTTTCGAAGCCCAACAGTCACATATTGGGAATTTGTACTTGGACTGAGGCACCTGGCAGTAGTAGCACTTACATCACGCTACGTCCAAGAAGCAGGAGTGACGACAAAAACAATATTGGTATGGCTTTTCTACAAGCTAGCATCATCATCACTAGCTACAACTTGGCCGGGACATTAGACATTGCTATCCCGCCAACTGACTTCTCACTTCCTTGGATTCATGCGTACTTGTTGGCGACGAGCCACTCCTTCAGAGAAGCGGCATCACGCTCGCGGTAAGCGGCGCGACCGCGCACCTTGTCCTTGACAGTCTCGAGGGTACGGCTGAAGGCGCTGGTGTCCTTGTCGGCAAAGAAGGACTCGATGTCCTTGACGGAGTCGAAGTCGGTGAACTTGCCGAGCGAGACCTGGATGAA
The DNA here is from genome assembly GCF_011800055.1 of Colletotrichum gloeosporioides. Lineage (NCBI taxonomy): Eukaryota > Fungi > Ascomycota > Sordariomycetes > Glomerellales > Glomerellaceae > Colletotrichum > Colletotrichum gloeosporioides. The sequence goes on from NW_025544649.1 coordinate 50,283, forward strand.
GCGGTCAACGACGATGGGGTTGCTGAGCTTCTCGACGCAGGCCTCCCAGTTGTTCTTGAGGTAGTCCCACTGCAGCTGGCGGGCGACGGAGTTGCCGGCAAAGGCGGAGCCGAGCATGTGCATATCGGCCGAAGGGATGGAGTCGGAGGCGGGGGCCGGGGGAGACTTGTTCCAGAGGAAGGGGAGGAGAGTCTTCTTGATGATTTCGGTGTCACGGACGAAGCCGAGGTTGGAGAGGCAGACCTCCTTGCCGTCGATGGCGGGGGTGGTGAACCATTCTTTCTTCAGGACCTCGACGGCGCGAGCGGTGTCGTTCTTGACGGCAACGCGGAAGACGGGGGTACGGAGAGCGGGGTGCAGGGGGTTGGCCTTGGGGTCCTCAACCCAGGCGTTGAAGCGCTTGGTAGCCTCCTCGGTGACGGCGGCGTGGCCGTTGACACCGGCGGTGAGGAGGAGCCTCTTGCGGAGGAGGCCGTCGAGGTAGCTCTCGCTCTCGGGGAACTCCCAGCCGTACTTGGCGACAGCGTCGTTGATGAGCTTCAGGGTAAAGGTCTCGAGGCCCTTCTTGATGGTCTCGTCGTCGGCGAAGATGGACTTGACGAGAGCGATGGAGTCGAGGATCTGGCTCCAGACGAGGTAGTTGTCCTCCTTGGCGAAGCCCTGGACGAAGGACAAGAGGGCGGCGGTGGTGCCGTAGCCGGAGAAGGCAAGGTCGGCGGCGGAGCCGATGATGGAGATCTTGTCCTCGGTGCTGAGGCGGTCGAGCTGCTGGCCGAGCTTCAGGAGACGCTCAGGGGGGTAGTTGACACGGTAGAAGCCGGAGGCGCCAGAGTTGAGCTTGTAGAAATCGGTGTCGACGTCACGAATGGTGTCCTCCTTGGTCTCCAGGGAGAGGGAGGTGACGCCCTTGGCGCCAACCTTGCCCTCGAGCTCAAGGGGAATCCACCAGGTGGTCTCGTCGTCCTCGGGCTTGACGTCACCGGTGGACAGGAAACGAGACTGCTTGACGGAGATCTGACCGGGCTCCTCAGCAACGGTCAAGACGGGGTGGCCGATCTTGGAGATCCAGGGACCCATGAGCTTGTTGACGTCCTTGCCGGAAGCCTCGCTGAGGGCATCCCACAGAGCCTTGGTCTTGGCATTGCCGTACTGGTTCGCGATCAGGTAGTTAGAGACACCCTTCAGGAAGGTGTCGACGCCCAAGTGGTTGGCAAGCATGCGGATGGCAGAGCAGCCCTTGAGGTAGCTGATGTGGTCGAAAATCTGGTTGACGTCCAGGGCGTCCTTGACAGGGACGTGGATGGCGTGAGAAGCGCGGATACCGTCGAGCTTGAAAGCCATCTCCATGCCCTCGTTGACGAACTGGGACCACACCTGCCACTCGGGGTGCAGGTAGTCGGTGGCGTGCCAGCCAACCCAGGTGGCGAAACCCTCGTTGAGCCAGAGCTCATCCCACCAGTCCATGGTGACCAGGTTGCCGAACCATTGGTGAGCCAGCTCGTGGGCGACAACATAGGCGACGCGGTTGCGGTAGCGGGCCTCGGAGGTCTTCTCGTCGAAGAGGACGGCTGTCGTGCGGTAGGTGACGAGACCCCAGTTCTCCATGGCTCCGTGGGTGAACTCGTGGACGGCGAGGAGATCGGCCTTGGGCAGGGGGTACTCGATGCCGAAGATGTCGGAGAAGAAGTCGATGATGCGGGGGGCGTGCCACAGGGCCCAGCGACCCTGCTCCTTGAGACCACGGGTGGTGTAGACGCGGACGGGGAGCTGCTTGCCGTTGTAGCGGCGCTCGGTGAAGTCCTCAACGTACTCAAAGTCACCGACAGCCCAGGCGAGCAGGTAGGTGCTCATCTTTGGGCTGGTCTCGAAGGAGATCATCTGCCAGCCGTCGCGGGTCTTCTTGGTCTCCTTGACGGGCATGTTGCTAAGAGCGACCTGGTCCTCGGGAACCTCAATCTCAAAGTCGAAGGTGGCCTTCAGGTTGGGCTCGTCGAAGCAGGGGAACGCACGGCGGGCATCGCAGGACTCGAACTGGGTGCTGAACATGTAGTGCCACTCGTCGTCGCGGGGGACGGACTTGGCGGGCTCGACGGTGGGCTTGTACTTGCTGCGGTAGAAGCCGGCCATGTCATTGTTGATGATACCCTCGAACTCGATGGTCAGGACAGCCTTCTGGGCCTGGGGGATCTCCTCGTCGAAGGTGATGGTGGCGCGCTGCTGCTTCTCGCCATAGCTGAAGTTCTTGGATTCCCATGACTGCGTAGACTTGGTGTGGCCGACGGCGATCTTTGCGTCGAGGAGCTTGATCTCGAGGGCGTTGAGGACGATTTCCTTGGTGGGCTTGACAACTTCGGCGTCGATGCTATTCGGGGGCAGAGCATTCATTAGCACGTGCTTGGGGATGGAAGCTCGAGCTGGAGCGGGGTGAGGGGCAGGGAACAGTTACTTACGTCACGGTTCCCTTGTAAGTCCAGTCCTTGAAGTTCAAGTCGCGGAGCGACAGAACGTAGTGGGAGGGCTTGATGGAGTCGGGGAGCACTTCGCGGTCCGCCATGTTGCCGACTCTGCTGGCGTAGAGGGCCTTGTCTGAGGTGGTGATGGTCGAGCAGTAGGAGCGAGCAGAGGATGCGGGGAAGAGAGGTCGAGAGCTGTTGCTGTTTGGGGCGAGGAAAGTCAGTCGACTTTAAAGGGCGTCTGGGTGATTAGATGGATGGAAGCAAAGGAAACGAAACAAGGGCAATAGATCGAGCAGAAGCTGTAGCTCCACTAAGCGTCCTTCCTACTTGGGAGCTGGCGAGCGGCAAGCGGCAATGGAACTTCTGGAACGGTGATGATGTGGGTTCGATGTTGCTGCAGTGGTTGGCGATGCAACTGGTAACAGAGTTCCAGAGTGGACCTGCCTGATGCTCCGAGGTGAGGGGCACAACGAGGGGCAACAAAAGGTCCCTGCATGGGTAAGGTTCCCTTCCCTTGGCCGACCTCACCCACTGCTCAGCACCTTACCGTAGGTAACCTAAGACCACCTACGGCGAGCCACACAGCTGCTCTAGCGCCACTGGTGGGCTCATGGGGGGAGCTCTCGGTTACCTAACGCGACCAGAAGAATGCGACAATCTAAGGTACCCGGAATTGGGACCCAAGAAAGACGGAGACGCGGGATCAAGAGCCTCGGAACACCAAAAGAAACGGTGGGATAACATACCGAGAATAGACGAGGCCATTGCGGGCAGCGTTACACACATTCGGGGATGACCAGAGAGAATGATCCGTAGTAGTGGCAGCAGTCTTCTTGAAGACCGAGGGAGTGCTGGAAAAGTGGCGTCTGAGGCCTATGTTATACAAAGATGAAGTGAGAGATTGGACGGGTGAAGCAAATGAAGAGAACAACACTGAGTTGCGGGCGAAACCTGGGGTAGCAGAAGGGCTGGTGAGAGACGCCGAGACGGCGCTCGCCTTCAGCTCCAACCCGCGTGCCCAGCTTCGCCCGACCAGCTGCCCGATCGGGTTCATCCTGTGCCGGTCGACAGGGTAGACGGACGACTCTAGAGCTGATCAATAAGAGGCAGGTCGTGGCCGGTCTCTCCAACCATCGTCTGTCTGGCCTGTTGGTCGTGAAAATCTCTGATGAGACCTTCCCAGGAGACACACAGTCCACTCGGCCGGGTCGCCGCGGACGAAGCCCCTTTGGGAAGAAACCGGGGACTTTCTGGGTACGAGGCGAGGCTGTGGTGGCTAGTGCTTTCTACGCCGATGGCAAGCGAGATGGATACCGGGGTCGTATCCAAAAGTGCCATGCCATTCAAACAAGTTTCGCTCATGTGTTAATGTCATTCGTCACAAAATTAGTCAAACGTTGGAGTAATCGAAAGAACGATATGTGTGTGTGTGTGTTCATGAAAATACTCCATTGTGGTCATCTCTGTGTAGCAAGACTACGCTGACCCGGTAAGCTCTAGTAAACGCTTCCCAAGCACATCGTCTTCCGACGTGCAAACCCTCCCGTAAGAATAGTTCCCTCCCGACAATGACTGCGCTCTTCAACCCATATGCTTCGTCCCATGCTTGTGGAAAATGTCGAAATCAACCGATCCTCATCCTGTAACGCCGGTCCCACTCGAGCCAAAATAAGTACATCATCATGTCATCAAGAAGAGTCTTGAAGAATGCGTCCTCCTCTACCCGTATATCGTACCATGCGTATGTCCATCCCCTCATTACAATCTTAGGAAGTAGATCCAAGGGCTGTCTCAGTTTCCGCGGCGATCTTGGCTGCTACTTCGTTCCACCAGGATCCATGAGCCGCCTTGTCCACGGCCCCGACCTTGGATATCTCGTCGAGCATTTCTCGGACTTGCACTGCGAATTCGGCCAACCCCAGCCCGGCCAGTTTCTCCTGCGCCGTCGTAGCCGCATTCACCTTCTCCTTGGCTGACCCTGCTGCCAATCTCGTGTTAAGGTGGCCACGGAGGCGAGCCAGCAGGAGACGTAGCACTGGCTCTGTGGGCTCAATTCCCTTCCTAATGGAGTCCTGGCTGGCGTTGACCACCTTAGTGACCAGCGCTTTGAGGTGCGTCTTGGTTGCTGCTGGCATGGACCTGCCGCCCTCGAGAGCCGCCATCACGCCCTGCACAGTTGAGTCAATCTTTTCATGGTCTGACTCTAGGACTGTCATGATACGCGTTGCCTCCGTCTTCCATGGCGCGCGCACGTCTCTCTTCAGAAGGTTCTTGCACTGCAGCAAGATTGCGCCGGTGGTAACGATCCGCTGCGAGGCAAGCGAAAGCCGCGTCATCCGCTTGTAGTCTAGAAGCAGCATCTCAGGGACCTTGTCCTTGGGAATTGGCGCTGGCTGAGTGAATGCGTCGACGAGCATCTGGGCGTAGAACTTGTCATCCGTCGGTCGAGACTTCGGGTGGTTGATGCCCTCAGGGTCACGCTTGCGAAGCTCAGCCGATACCTTTGAACGAGCCGCACGCCACGCTGCCTCTGCTGCCTCCAAGCCGTGTTCGCCGTTCTCTAAAGCAGACCCGAACCTCTTCTTCTCATACTCTGGGGCAGACTCGATGAGTTGCGGTGCTGCCGTGGAGAAGATATAGTTGACATAGTCGCAAAGCATCAAGTCGACAAACTCCGTCAACGCTTCAACGCGGTCGACCAAGGTGCCTTGATGAAGTTTGTTATTGACCAGATCCTTTGCCTCCTCGTCGCGGAAAGGAGCACACAGCTTCGGCAGGAGAGATGCCATGGAGGCAAAGAACTTCTCATAAGAAAAGCTGCCCATCTGGAACTGGCGCTCTGCGACCTCAACATCGAGTATCTCGCCTATCGTATTATGCATGTAGGCGCCGGGCTTCACAAGCCTCTGCAGGTTGTCCTTGAAGTACCTCATCATGATGATGAAGATTTCGAAGCTGCCATCCAAATTGTGTTGTTCCATGTTGTATCGCATGCCAGCAAACAGAGGAATCTGCTGTAAAGTCCGGTGTTCCCGGAACTCGGTTGCAGGAATGCGATATTCACGGTTAATGGCAAGCTCATGAACCACGATTCGGTTGTCTGGAAGCAGGCCGCTCAGCCCAGGCTTCATCTCAATGGGCTGTGGCTTGACATGGCCCTTAGCAGGAGTTGGCGGCGGCGTCAACGTCTGCGACACTGGGGACACAAGGCTTTCGGCTGTAGCAGATGCCTCTCCTGGCGCGTTCTCGGCAACGCGGGGCTTCATGTCGCCAGTAGGCTTCTTGGCTGCTCGCGCCTTTCGTGCTTTGCGGACTGCATCGGCAATCATCTTTTTGCCCTTCTCTTGACCGGCCAGCTTCTTTATTCTGACAATGAGCTGGATCTGGTTGCTCTTGATGCTTTCCCGGTACTGATCAGCAGCCGCAACATCCGTGCTCTCCTGAACTGTCTGCAAAATCTGGTCCAGCTCCACGAACTGCATCAGCATGACTTGCACAAGCGACTCCGAGTCGCGCGACTTCCAGGATAGGAACGCGTTGGCAAAAGTGGCGTAGATCTCGGGCAGGGCACTCCGCAGGCTAGGTGGAGGCGTGTAGTTGTTGGCAGCTGTCAAGCGTGACAGGATGTTCTCGAAGGAAATGAGGAGGTCTCGGGCTTTGGTCACGAGGTCCTGCAACTGGGGATTAGCCAGGTCATCACGGGGTATCGGTTGAGGCTGCAGTATTCCAACCTGTTCCGGTTCCCCCGTGCCGTCCTTGTTGCTCAGGACCTGAGTGGGATGGCCCAGGATGAGAAAGGCGCTGAGGAAGGTCCTCACGGCTGCCATTTCGTCGACCGATCCCGGGTCACCCTCTTGCAAACCACAGATGCGAAGGATGCGGGCAGTTCCAACAACAACTTTCTCCTGGGCCAGCAGCTCGAGGACCTGATCAAAGGACGTGTCCCGCACGCCGTCGATGGTGAGGCCCAACTCGGAGAAAGCGGCCACATCCTTCCTTCTGATGTGACTCCTATACCACCACTGCAGCCTTGAAGCAGCAGCAGCCTCGCTCAAAACCGGAGTCTCCTTCTCGGCAACTTGCGGGAGGGTCTCGGTCGGCTTTCGAGATACCAAGCTCTGACCGCGAACTCTCTTGGTCGCGGCGGTTCTGTTTTTGAGCTCCTCCCTCCTCCGCTCCGCTTCGGCCAAGCGCTCCTCCATCTGGACGCGGAGCTTGACCAGCTCGCGCTCCCTCTTCTCCTTCATAGTTTCGGCGACAGCCTTGGCCCTCTTGACCTCTTCAGCGCAAGAGGCCACGATCTCTGCCAGGTTGCGCTCCCGCGCCTGCTGGGCAGCGATGGCGCGCTCCTCAGACACCGAGGTATCGCGGTGGGTGGCCTTGGCCATGGCGGCTCTCAGACGAACCTTCTCCGCATGGGCAGCTCGGTCGGCGAGGCGCGCTTTTCGGTCTTCAAGGAAGGACGTGCGCCGGAGGTGCTGTGCGACATGCTTGCTCTGTGGAGCCCCAAGACGGGTGAAGGTCTGGGTGGAGGAGCAGCGGGAATGGGCAGAGGAGATGGAGTTGCGGCGGGAGGAGGCAGCTGAGTCCTTGCGACGAGTCTGCGACGGTCGGTAGAAGCGGGCGGCGATGTGTGGAGGCGGGGTGAATATGCGGCCATCGCCATCTTCTACCTCCTCGTCAGAGTTTGGTGGCATAGAGAGGTCGACATCTGTGGCGTCGAAATCTGACGAGGGAGAGCCGACTGATTCCTCCAGATTGTACGATGGGTCGGTGAGGTCTGCCGAAGGGCGCCGCATGCTGACGGCGTGCCTGGCTTCGATGGTATGGGGTTCGAGCGGTTGTTGTATCGCAGTCGCGGTGGTAGACGATAAACAATGTCTAAGGGGGTATGTAACGTCGAGGTCGTCGAAGAGCAAGAAGGAGTCGCTTGGAACTTGACAAGTCTAGTGATATCGGCTTGCTGGCAGAGGGGATCTGTCGAGCAGTGTTTCTGTCGTTGGTGGTGGTGGTCACGGTGGAAGGCAAGGCGTCGGCCAACACGGGAAAATGGTGATTGATTGATTGAAGGAAGCCTAGGTTGAGGGGAGGAGCGAGTGCGCGACCAGAGTCGATAACAACAGCGAAATGCGCTGTATAAGAGGAACGCTCTACAGGCGGAACTCGAAGAATACAGGCGAGGTATACGAGCGAAACCAAAAAAAGGTTGGGAGAAGTGGTGTCTTGGGTGACAGGCCGTGGGATGGGAAATCGAGATGGTTCAGGTCGGAGGGTGGTAAATCATGGCTGGAGCTGGTGCAGGTGCAGGTGCAAGTGCGGGTGCTTGGTGCGGGCGGATGCGTTGGGTGTGGGTTGCAGGTGCAGCAGGGCCAGTATCAGCCTTCATTCAGCAAGGGCGACCAAACACCGTCAATCAAGTTTCGAACTTTTTTTCGGGGCGGCTGGGCTTCGTTTGGACTGGGCTGGGCTGGCTGGCTTGAGGGTGCTGGGCCGGGCTCACTCGGCAGGGCGGGCTGGTAGTGCGTGCCTACCCAGTAAGGTAAGGTACCTTAGTGGGGGGTGTTGGGCGGCAGAATGACCTACTACGATAGATACCTATCCAAAACATCGCGCCAATGGGGAAAAGTCTGAGGTGCTGCTAGCCAAAAGGGACGAACCCACGGCGCTGGAATGACGGAAGCTTCCAGTCGCATTTGCCCACTGTATGCTCTCCATTCCGCTGCTCTGCATGCTGACCGAGCACACCTCACCTTCCTTGCCTCTCCACTGGATTGTGAATGGCGGCTTTGAATTGCACAGGATCTGCAGGTATGACAAACATTGCGCTATCCACCAGATGGCTCTAGCGGCCCTTCCATCTTGGGCGATGCAAGTGCCTCTCGTGTCCCACCATCTCCGTCCCCTGCGAAGGAGACGTTCCGGTCTTGTGTTGAGGTGAGTGCGCATTTTGTTCCATTCGAGGCGTGGACGGAACAACCGGGGGCCTGCTTATCCCTGGTCTCCCATCTGACATTGTAAAGGGGCTGATACTCGCCTTTGAATCATCCAGGACTCCTCCCCTTAGCCTTCTGATCACAAATGACGTGCCTTCTCTCCACATCCCCGGAAACTCTCAGGAGCTGAGTAGCCGTGCTGTCGCATTGCACGCAATGTCGCGTCTCGTCGCATCGCAGGATTCTGAATTCTACTTCACCTCAGGTTAACTTACTCTAGGGTGCAAGATCGTGAGCTAGTCCGCTTTAGGGAAGGCGCTGGCGTCATAGGATGCCGATAATACGACTTGAGTCACGTGGAAGGCCCGGCCCCGTGGTCGACGACCACCGGCCGCCACCTCACGGGCTCTCCCAAGCGGCTGTGGCGCGGTCCGACGGCCACCACCACCACCAACACTTCGTGTGCCGTAGTCCCAACGGTTTGGCGCTCTTAGCGACACCCATACTTATAGCACCAGTATCGCATCGCACTCTGAAGCCAGCCTTGCCGCTAGACTCGGCACTACTCACAGGACATGATCATCCTGCATGAGGCCGTCCTATTCAAGGACTGGTAAACCGATGCCATGTGGTCCTCGGCTGGGTGGCTTGGAATACAACCCCTCGTGAGCTATCGCATCCTTGGCAAAAAATTTATCTAGCACGGTATTGAAGCTCGGCTTGCCGATCATCCTTTGCATGGCCGTAGGATTCGCCATCTTTATCAATGTTTCACACGACTCGACGATGGCGTTTAGAGACAAAAGATAGCGTCGGAGAAGCCATCGGTGGGAGTAAGACACCAACCTCCTCCATTTCTGCTATCAGAACGGCACAATTTGCAAAGTTCCAAACTTCCGTCACTTTGAAGGTCTCTGCTATTTCGGACACTATGCTGGTGCTATTTCGTGGTCTCGAATGCCTGACGCAGGCACGAGTATTGCCCCGCAGCTCCTCGTCTCGCGGTTTCCCAAGTCCTCCCAGCGACTATTTTCCCCATGAGGATGTGAACTTTGTCAACGTCAGTACCTACAGCTTATCTTTGCCCAGTCAATTTTGCTGTGAAAGTGATTACGAGAATTACTACTTTTGCGACATGTTATTCGGGCTCTTCACCTTTGCATAGCTCAAGCATGAGAAAGCCCAAACTGTCGGGTCCTTTAGTAAGTCGACGTCTTGTCCAATTGTGGTAATAGTAGAGCTCGTATTAGGGAGTGCTAAAACACAGGGTTTGAACGTCTTTGAGGGCATTTGTTTAGTTTTAGGTTCGACCATAAACATCGAGGAACGCTGCTGAGAACCGAACCTTGGGACGAGACCTGTGTTAGAACAATGTTGGAACACTCAAATAACCCCAAGAACTTTCTCGACGACTGGCTCGTCCTACACTGACGAGAGTTCATTCATGGGAGAATCCGCGCGTCCGATAGTACAGGAAGAGAAATCATGTAGGTATGATAAGCCCGTAACATGACTTCGAATCTCGGTCTTGTTCAGCTCGTAACTCTGAGTCCCAAACATCAACTCCTTGGATAAGAAATGAATGAACTATGAGACGGGCAGCCGTGTATGACATGCTGAACTGCTAGTTCCGGCTTCAACCAGGGCAGACTTCAGCATAGTCTCGAGGTGAGATGTTGGAGCCATCGGAAGGTAGCCAGGCCTAATGATCCATCAGTTTCTTTTGTATGCTTTCACTCTGTGTCTCTCATCACTTTTTTCTCTGGCAGTTACGAAGGTGGAATACTTTGCAAACGAAACCCCCGGAAATCACAACCCACAGCTTCTTCATGAAAGAAAACGACTCAAAACTTTGACATAGACCAGAACTCCCATCAGCTGGGAATCTCTCAAATTCGATCACTAGTCTGACATGCCGACATATTATGTCAATAATATCCTTGTTGTAAATTCCACGACTAATATATTACCTTTGGATACGGCGAAGCCCGTGTCATGAATTCTACCACGTACGGCCCTGATGATACCACTGACCCCGATAAAATTGAGACGCCCACGGAAACAAGTACACAGAAGCTCGAAGACTAGGTGCGTCTGTAACAGAAACCAGTGAGTCGGTCCTATATATAACGCACTGCTTGGTTGGATATCCTCTAGAGACCGCAAATCGAAGCGGACCAGAACCAAACATGCATGGATATCTTCCACACTGTGATAGCCGTGATAATGTAGGGAGCCTTCACCAGCCTCTTGTTCAAAATGTTTCGTTATATACTGTTTCTGACGCCAACATGTGTGAACAGCAGCAATAGCAACTGAATAAGACGGCGACAGGAAGAAACGATAGGCGCCAGCGATGCGCAGGTTCTTTAGGGACTCGGTGAGACGAGTCCCAGAATGCATTCGCGATGGATAATGCGGTCTCTGCCTCAAGTGTTGAATGCCTAATGACTTGCCGGGGCGGACTTTGATAGATAGGATTTGCCGATCGCATGTCAGTACCAGACGAGCCAGTCTTTATATATTTATGGCAATAGACGTATCCAACCTTTCCGACGGCAGTCTCTGGCCCAGTTCGGAGATCGTCTCGTACCGATCCTGCGGACACAATGCTCGCAAGCACTAGTTTAAAAGGCAACAATCCAGCATACAAGATCTTTGAACGCACCAGTAACTTCGCGCATGTCACCGTTCCATCTCTGAGCGATACATCGGGTAGGAAAGGCAATCTAGCTGCCTAAGCCCCTGACACTCATTCTCTAAAGCGAGTGCCAAGCTTCAGGCAATCACTATCCCTTCTTTATTCATTACCATAACCCAGCAGAGATGATGGATACCCAAGGCCAGTTTCACTCAGGTAGAAATTTGGGAACGACCAACGTCAACTTCATGCGTCTCCCGGAAGCAAACCATCGCCAAACCCCAAAAGATACACCATGAACCCGATTCCAACAATGCCATGGAGAACGGACAAAAAATGATTATCCTTTTATTTTCAAAACACGTTCGATATCTGCTTATGAAGCTGTCTGCCAGCTATTAATCGCACATAATTCACGCCAACGTTCTGAGCCTCCAAGCCCAACCCTAGAAGATAGAGATACCTGCTATATGTCTTCGTCAGGGACTTTCATGTTCCAAATATCCATTAACTCCCATCCTTTCCCCCATGAGTGTATTGCCGCGAGCTTTCCTTACATCGGTGGCCATTTCAATGTGCTCTCACAGGCAAGCCTCCGTTGGAGATCATTCGACTGGAGAATCCAAATCATCGAGAGATAGGTAGGGGACGTCGGCGAAGAAAGGCGGCCACGCCGAATACGAGGACCTGAAATCTTCGAGACGTCTGCGCCTCTCAATACTATGTCATGATGCCGCCTCTCCAATAGCATCCACGGCACCAAGCGCTCATTTGTCGCATGATACGTCAAGCGGCCAGTGTTCTTGCACGAACATGTCGCTAGCACAGCTCTCATCACACTGAACGCAATCGAATTCATGGAGATGCAACATAAGTTCGTCATTTCAAGAGGGCAGCTGTGTTCGCCGGCCACTCTATGCTCATATTCGGTCAACGCCTCTAGTATACAAAGTTCAAGGACCGACCGCAGCCTGATCCAAACATGCCGGTGCCAATGTATGTAGGCACATGATAAACCCATGTATCATACGGGATGCGGTTCGAATGCCCCAACGCCGTTACTCATGCCCTCAGCCCGATCCCCGAGCTATTATGTCCGTGTTGCCTGTTGCCGTGAAGAAATTCAAAATGCAAAAGATGCTCCCATTACTCGCTGATGCTGGCACCTTCCGCCATCCAGGGGTATCGCATTACGATTCCGCACGAGTCCAATCGTTTCCCGACCATTTACTCTAGTCGGGTCGTCATTAATTGTCGCTCCTCAGTTGTAAACTTCCACTTCGAGCCCGCCCCCCTTTCGTCTCTTCGTGCAGTCTCCACACGTACTCAACAATTGTTTCGTAGCAAAGAACATACTGTCGCAAGCTTTGCACCATGCTGAGTCGCTGTTGTCGGAAATCCTCAACGGTCTTCTGGATCAGATCCATCGTATCGCCATCCTCATTCAACCAAGCGGTGTCCAACGGGGTGATGTCAGGGGATCCACGGCGCCCCTCAGCGCTGGATCGGCGACTGCTGGGGTTGAAGTCGAACGTCTTTTCGCGCGGAGACACCTCCTCAGACTGCCCGCTCATCTTGATGTCACCATCCGAGTCTCTCTTCCTAACCGGCCTCGAGTTTGATTTGGCGTGTCGCTGTCGCTTCAGCATGTCGATAACACTGTCCACAGTACAGAAAGTTCCTGTTCGTCCGCAGCCCGCGGAGCAATGAACGAGCATTGGCCTCGACCTCGAGTTCATTTCTGGCTCGTCCGCAGACTCCGGCTCTGGTGAAGCTCTGACAGCAGCCATAGTGTCGACAGGCTTGGCAGAGCTCTGCATGGAGTTCGCCAGCCTGACGAGACCGAGGAGGTGGGAGGGCTGTGCCGGAGCGCCGAAATCGGGCCAGGATGGATAATGAAGGTGGGTGATCTCACGCATCGGCGCGAAGGGGTGTGCTGCGTGGGACAGAACAAACTTGCGGACAATGACATGAGGAGTCTCGCCTTGAGGCGGCGCGGGTGATGCAGCAGCGGCAAGACCGGTCATCGTGGTGTTAGCTCGTCGACGACCAGCTTCCGCAGCCGCCGCGGCAGCCGCAGCTGAAGGCGCCGCCGAGCCTTGATCGTTGCGGTGCTTGTCAATGTCAAGGGACACCTTCTTTTCCGAAAGAAGCTTCAACTTGAGCAGACCGAAGTCCCGGCCTTGCCAGTAGGGATGGCACTTGAGTTGACCGCCTTCCGATTCGGCGGTCAACATGACAATAACGCGCACATCCTGCTCCCAGATGACTGACCAGAAGTCCTGTGAAAGTTAGCTTCGACTCGGTAATTGTAGAGGAACTGAATGCTTACATCAAATGTTGCCGGCAGCGGGCCTTGGGTCGCAATGTACCTCTTGTTACTCCTCGACGCTTTGATGTGGCTGGCGTTGACATAGTCGCACGCTCCTTCGGGGCGGCCCTGGAGTTTCACCCGCGCATGCTCGAATGGCAGAATGTCCTTGTAGCGGTTCTTGCCGCCCTTCTCAATACCGCACAGCTGAGGTACTTTCTTGTCTTTCTGGTCCCCGCCAAACATAGAATAGGCTGCCTTCATGCGAGACTGCTCCTCTTTCTCGATGTTCAAGAACTTATTCGAAACTTGCTTGCCATGGTCGTTGGGCTTTGAGGCATCTCGGAGCCATCGAGGCAGAGTAGGTGACTCCAGGCCACTGGGCCGAGCGATGTCCAATTGGCCCACACCATCGGCGAGATCCATGTTCTGGCGGATATTCGAGAAGAAAGGGTTGGGGTTGTTGCTGGCCATGGGTAGCATCACGCCTCCAATGACGGGTGCAATGCCGGGCCGGTTTCCCCCTTGATTGGCCGTTGATGGGGAGGTACTGTCGCCCTGGGGTCCAAACCCCTCATCCACGAGATCGGGATACTCATCTGCGAATGCTTTAAATCCACCACGCAGGATAAATGAGCCGCCCGTGTACCCCTCGTTGGTGAACTTCTTGATCATGTTCATGCATGACACAGCATCACGCTTTTCCGCCGAATGAGCATCATACACAACCAGGTTCTTAGTTTCTTTCCACTTTGAGAACCGCTCTTCATTGGTGGAGTTCTGGAACGTCTGTTGCAACTTGGTCAGGTTGAAGGTGGCTCGCTTCAAAAGCGTCGTCGGGATGCAGAGGTTAAGAGCGCCCTCGATACGCGCATTGGCGTATTGCTGAGAGACTCTAAGATCCAAAAGCAGGAGCTCCGTATCGGAACCGCCGGCCTCGATCAGGCCCTTCAGTTGCGCAGGCGAGATCAGTGACGGGCCGGACTCCATGGTCGGCGGTAGAGTCTCGGCTCTTGGATGCTTCGCCGCTGTACTACGTGGTGATGGCGGATCAACCTTGTTCTCGGAGATGGACATTCGCGGGTGGCGATCATCAACTTTTGACAGCGTCGTTCTACGCTCAAAAGGCGAGGGCGAATCAGTCGGCCTAGGTGACTCGAATCTCGGCAAGTTCAGGTTCAGCATCATGGGAGGCGGGTTTATCGACGCCTCAGAGTTGCGCTTCGAGTCCGCCGAGACGTAGGCCGAATCAGGGCCGTTCTCCTGCTCGACATCCATCCGCCCAGTCGGCCTCTCCTTGCTCGCCCGCGGGATCGAAAAATCGGAAGCCGTGTCGCTGGCGTGGGTATTCCATCTTGGCGGGCGAGGGCGAAGGGTCGTGGGGTTCGGCGGTGCTTGCGGAAAGTGAGAGGAGGACAGACTGAAGCCCTTGCCGCGGTTCAAGTCGGCCTGGCGCTTGAAGGCCTCATAGTCGGGGTTAGCATCGATAGGGACCTGCTTGGGCAGGGCGGCGGCGAAAGACTTGACGGATGACGTCGGGGAGCTCCAGTTGTCTCGCGGCATCACAGAGGAGTCTCTGGGGTCAGCAGATTGGTCGACGACGAGGCCGAAGTAGTTGGGACTCGCAGCTCTGGGCTCGGCAGGTCGTGCTGGCGACAGCTTTTGAGGCGGGAGAGACTGGCCAACGGAGTATGGCATTCTAGGAGAAGCAGCTGGTGTCGTTGGCTTTGGGCTCTTGGCGGCTGCTGAGACGGAGAGCTTTGATTGTGAGTGGGAGTGGCTATGTGTCTGGCGTAGGCCAGGCGACGGCCTGCTCGCGGAATGGGGAGTCTTCATGGTGTAGTGGACGGATGTTGTCCCGTCAGTGCTCCTCTTGTCGAGCATGGTTAGTGTGGTTGGAGGAGGTGACGTTTGGAATCAGGATAAAACAGGTAGGTTAGGTATATTGTCGAGGGGGGACGGAAGGTGCTTTGATGTGAGCCACGGATGCGCAGAGGAAGATGCTTCCGACGGCGGCCAAGTGATCAGGCCTTGAATCAATTATAGCGCCATTGCGGTATGGCGTTTGGGCGGGACGGTAAGTAGGTAGTGTAGAGGAAGGATAGGGTTCAGATAGATCGGAGGGATTGGGAAGGGAAAGGGAGGGAGGGTGTGCGGAGGAGGCTCTTCTCTTTCAACAAAAGGAAGGACGGAAGGCAGTGGGGGGGTCTTTTAGGGAGGAAAGAAGGTTGCGGGGGGGAGGTTCTGACGTGACGGCACAAGTGGCGATCTGAACCCGGTACGGTAGAGGGAGGAGTGAGCGAGTGAGGGCAAGAGGTAAGGTATGGTAGGGTAGCGAAAGTAGTAGGTAGATAATAATGATAATAATAAGCAGCAGGAGGGCAGCAGATGAACAGAGCAGAGACCGACTGAGTGACTGACTCCTCCCACCGCAGTAGCAAGAGGGTAGACGGAGCAGACAGACAGACAGACACCACCGGAGACTGGGAGAGCAAGAGATGCTCGCTGGGGACACGGGATGGGGGTCCCAGGATCAATGTGACTTTTGACCGCGGCTGGGCTGAGCTGACAAGGAGTGTCGAGGACAGCGACGGACGGGGACAGGACCAGGCCGGGACAGGGTGGTGGCGTTCGGCGTCCCGAGATCCAGTTGTATGGGAAACCAAGAGACAGACAGAGGCTCCTCTTCTCTGAGAGATTGAGCGCGCAGTCAATGTCAATGGAAGGTCAGGTTCAGCTTCAGGATCTGGTTCGGCGCAGAGGCCAATTCAACGGCTGCTGCTTGGGTTTGGAACCTGATAGTGGGCAAGTGGCCAAGGCAAACCAGGCCAGAAGGCGCAGTGGGGAAATGGAAGAACAAGCAACCAAGACAGACACGAGGGAAAAGGAGGACCTGGTTGAGTGCTGTCTGGGTGTCTGGGGGGTGTGGTGGCAGGCAAGGCGGACAGCACAGGTCGAGCAGAAAAAAAAGGGTCCTTCCTGCTGGGAAAAACACTAGAGCTAGGGAAGGAACAAGAAGGGGAAGGGGGGCCCTGGCGACAGACAGGGAGGGAAGGATCCTTGGGTGTGGGCGCAAAGACAGAGGGGAGAGGGGAGGCACGAAGGGAAAAAAAAAAATTGAAAAAAAAAAAAAGAGCAGGTGTGGTGGTGTCGCCAGCCCGGGGCTCTCTTTCTCACGATGGGTTGGCGTGGTTCTGTTTTTGGACTCGTTTATCGATGTGGTTTTTTTCTTCTCTGTTTACTACCTATGTATGGGATGGTGGACAGTTCTGGCCGTCAATGGTTTGGTTGTTCTCGCCAGTTAAAACAACGGCAACACAATACGATGTTCTGATCTGTTCCTCCCGGGTTGCTAAGGTATGAGAGGGTGTGGTGGGAGAAACGCAGGTGGTGGAACAAGCTCTGGCAAAGGTCTCCCATAGTCAGGTACCTAAGGTCGATACTAACCAGAGACATGAGAGGGTGTGAGACGAGGCATGGCACCTGTTGCCGTGGTAGCTCTGATCCAATGCCAGTCGCAGAGTTCCATGCCCTGAGCCCTGAGAAACCGACTGAACTGCGGCGGAAAGACCACACAGAACACAGAACAGAGACGAAAGGCACATTCATCACAGCGAGAGAGAAACCGCGGGTGGAGAGAGGAAAGGGCAAAAAAGAGGGTGTCATGTCCGATGAGGTCGTGTGTCGTCCAGGACGGGAATGATCGGCGCCTTGGGGTTAGCTTGTGGAGACCCTGACCTCAGACCTGTTGGATACCTGAGGCTGGGCGGTGTAAAACAAGCAGCGGATACCGTGCTGAAGTAAGTGCTGACTGTGCACTTTTGCCGATTGCGACTCCTCTGCCAGATTATATCAGCCGGCGCCACACTGTCCGACTGCTCCCACATTTGCACAGGGCGTCGTCCTGTCCACGTCGTCATAGAATGGGGGCGCCTCCTTTGACCGGGTCAGCTTCGCACCCTCTGAGTGGCTGCTCTTTCGGTTGTGCGTCCCAGGAGGTAAAGCATGGCGCAAAGCTGGGCATCTGGACCCGTCGACTGTCGCGACCAAGTCGCGCCATGGTACCTTTCCTTCTCTCTGTATTTTTACCACTGTTTCTGAACACACCTAGGTAGGTCAATTTTGAACAGATGGATTGTCTGCTGAAAGTTTATTAGAGGCGTCGCAACGAAGACGGCGTGTTGGCGACGGAGTGGCCCGTTGAGATCGTGAGATTCGCGCCAAAAGCAAGGAAAGGGACCCAATGAACCGCCAGACCACTCGTGCAGACGCCAATCGACGACGGGCAGCTGCCAAACGGACTTGCAGGAACCTAGCACTCCAAAAGCAAGGCAGCGCAGGGACAGGCAGACGATGGATTTGTTGGAGGAGGCGGCGCGCGTGAGACTGAGATCGGTAAGCTGGCAAGGCAGGGTCCAGGGCATAGCACACCACACCGCGCCGCCCACACGCACCAAGAATTGCCTGGCCATGTGCTATATTGCTTGGTTACTTGCTTGCTTACTACCACACTTATCTGCCAATTTGTAGGTCTCCTCACATTTAGTTGCACCGTGTTTTGCATTCAGAACGAACAGCGCTGTGAACGGGCGTCTCCAGTGTCGTTGCAAAGAGCACTGTAAAAGATGGATACTTTGGCTGTACCTGCCCGGACTCTATCTGGCGGGTGGGTCCGCATACAGTCGACGTCATACGGCCCATGTCCATTAGAAATCTAGCATCATCATCTCAATGTCGACCAGTCTGGACCCCTTTTCGACGCCAGCCCCCAGCCAATCGCGCCCTCCCATCCCTCCAGTGTGGGAGCACTGGCCGCCCGCCATACTGAGTACCTTCCCAGGAGTACCTCCTAGGGAGCGCGATCAGCAGCACTTCTGTCGACATACCCAACACAGGCGACCACCAGCCCAGCCATTCACTTCCTTTACCGAGTCCAGACATATGGGGTTCGGGGCACGCACACTGTTAGTTTCGTTTGCCTCTCTCGCCTCTCCATCACAGCGGATGGTGATCGTTTCAAAAGAGGCGGCCGTTGGAACAAGACGACGACAGGCAGCAATGAGAAGCAAGCCCTCAACAGCTACCAACTAACAGGCAGCTCAGAGCTTCGTCTTCTGCCTTTTCTGCCCCCAAACTCGTCGCCCCCTGTTGCCGGGCTTACTCTCGGGAATGACGTAGTCGAGCATTACGAACGGTCAAGTACCCGTCATCAATTCAGCTGACGTCTTGGGCTGGGGCTCCCGGCCGAATCGCACTGCGCAAACCCGCCAAAACTCTACTTTACGGGCCACAACTTGCGCGTCTCCTACTCTCTGCTTCTTTTGCTGCGCTGCGCTGCGCTGTGCCGCGTGCACTGGAGAGCGTCTGAGAGAGAGAGAGGGAGACGGGGGTACGCGATTCGCGGCATCATGTTCATCGAGGGCCTAGAACTATTCCATCAACTTTGTTCGACTCGTGTACCTGGGCCGTGAGGCGGTAACGCACACTGGAAACCAACTGACCTTGACACATTCTGCCTTTCAACCTGCTTTTTTCTGCCCGTTACCATCAACTTGGGACATTTGAGCAGCACATCCACGTTGTATTGCGAGGGTTCATGCCGGGTCACCGCCGCCGCCGCCGCCCATCCAAGACAACCTTTTTTTTTGGTTTTGGTTTTGTCTTCCGGGGTGCAAAGTACGCGCAATTGGAGAACAACGGCGGGCAATGGAACATGCATACACACATACCTACTTACGCATACACGCCAGCCAGGGTTGCCACAACTTGTTTCGCAAAACAGCGCGGCTGCCATCAAGACCGGACGACAACAATCAGGCACATTTGAAACTTGGGGGGACGCGGCTGCGGCCGCCGCTGGACGGTGAACATTCTTCCTTCCCAGGTGAGCCCCCGAGCCCGATGGAGCTGGAAGCTGGAGGCGTCGAGTTTCCAAGTTTTTTTTCTTCTTGTTCCCCTCGGAGCTTCATCACGGGGTTTGTTGGCACGCTGGGTCTTGGTTCCGCACTTTTAGTGCTCTCCGACCACAACAATGCATCCATCCATCTACCGGTCGCGAAGTTCGAGGAGTGCCGTTAGCAAGCAGGCGTTGACAGGTAACGACATGAACGAGCTAGACGGATCCCTTAGTGAAGCACGCTATTACTATCGAACGTAGGACCAGGAGCGCTCCAGTTCAGGATAGGGAAATGCTAAAGCGTGGTGGAATGGGCCTGAATGGGTCGGGCGTCGGAGCCAGTTCCTGCTATGCCTGGTGTTCCGGGAAATTGCATTGGCTTTCCTTCCAAGGCGCGCAAGTGGGTGAGCGATCTTGGTTGTCTTGTCTTGAATGTCTTGCCGTGTCTCTCCCAAGGAGACCTGTCCTGACCTGGATTTTAGATCGAGTCCAACCAAGTACACGCACACCGCACAATTCTCTGTTCCTTGCCGCGATCTCCCAAGTTTCGAGTACCGGAGACGCTAGTGGGAATGCGCGCAGAGAATAGGTATCGGATGAGGGGAAGGTACAGACAGATGCTGATGAGGGGCAAGTCCAAGAGCGAAGGGACTCGCGCCTCCGGTGGCTGTCGTCGGGGCTCCTCCGAAGTCCCGTCGTGTGCTTCAGGGACTTTGCTGAAGCCGATGTGCAGCTGCTGATCACCTTCCCAAGTATCCCAAGCGTGCAAAGAACTGTCCCATCTGAATTCTCCCATGTTACATTCCGCATCTTTCGCATTTCTCACCATCTTTCCCATCATGCCCCCGTCTCCCTTTCGACACGCTGCTCCCCCCCGTTGCCGTTGTCCTTGCCGTTGCCGTTTCCATTCCATCGGCTTTGGCTTCTGCCCGGGCATCCATCCACGCATCGCATGCCGTCCCATCCCATCCCATCCCACTTTGCTGGTGTTCCATTCTCCATGTCCATCTTTCTGTCTGTCTGTCTGTCTCTCCTGCTTCACGCCCTCTTCTGCCACACCTGTCCGGTGGGTTTCTCCCGGACGGAGTATTGCTTCCTGCTTGCCGCGGAAGAGACCCCCCCTCCCCTCCATGCCAATCTCATCCCATCCTAACGCATTGCATCCAACCCGCGCTATTGAGTCTTCCGCCTTGTTTTCCCCCTTCACCGACACGAACATGGCCAGTTTTCTTCCCCTTATTCCCCATGGAAATCTTCTTACCATGGGCTGCGAATCCTCATCCCCACCGGACTTAGCTTGGACGTTATCGTCCATGTGTCTTGCTTGTCGTTCATGTGCCATTCCTGCAACGCGGCACGACCACAGAAAAAAAAACCATGGAAGAAAACACACAGCTGGCTCCTCCGGCGGATATGCTAAAGCTGCTAGCCGGGGACAAGAGGATGCCCACCTTCGGACGTCGCTCCGTGGTTTGGATAGGATGTGGTTTCCTCTCCCACCATCATTGCACTAATTTCAGACTACCCAATCCCCCCCAGTCCCTCGCAACCACCCTTTCCGCTGCTATTCTTGCGCCGGCTCGCAGAAAATCAGGGTCCTGGGGTTCAGTGTCCCGCTGCCACAACCCCCGACGGGAAAGGGGGACCGGAGGCGAGAGGAACCTCACGCGGGCAAGGGACGCCCTCATCACGCCAGCACCACCACCCTTCGGCCGGTCGTCCCACCAGATTGAGAATCGCCCACGATCCATCGTGACTGCCGTGTGTCTTGGGTGCCAGCGCATGCCCTTCCTTCCATTCGGCTTTCCTACCGCTCCCCGTGACCGAGCCCGGACGCCTCTTTTTTTGTTCCTTTTCGTTTCCCACTTGCCCACCTGTTCATTCAAGAAGGATGGATGATGACTAGACGACTTTTTCCTCTCCCCTCCCCCCTCACCCTCGTTTAACGAGACAAACAACTCTACCTGGCTACATACTAGTAGCTTTCGGATACAGAATCCCCATGTTCCTCATAGACGACTAACACGATGGATCATCAGATGGTGGGATGGTGTCAGCTTCGCAGACTCGTCTCGACCATTTGATATGCGCCTCCCATTTGCTGGGGAGCCATGCAGAATTCACGCCCGTCTTCGGGGCTGCATAGCGTTTAACTCTACCAAGGGACGTCGGCCTCGTCTGCAGGGTTCTTGATTGCTAACTTGCTGTGTTGGGCAAGTGAAGATGCCGACAAGTGGTTCTAAGTTGCCGCCCCAATGGCCCTCGCCAGGAGGGTATCCACGCACTTGCGTCTGCTGCTTCGTCTTCATCCAACTCCAGGCTTGGACATGGTCTCGGGTATTCGTACCATCGTCAGGCTCATCCCCCCCATCCCTTCCCTTCCCATCCGCCTGGCCGGTGTCTCGAAACGCCCTACAGACCTGGGCGTTTTGCCTGTCAAATCTCTCGTCTCCCACACACACGCACCTCTACCTGAAGGGCTGGACCCTTATTTCTCGTCCTCACTCTGTCGCTGCTACCCGCATTCCGTTACATGGCCTTATTCTTTCGTCATACATCCAGCTATTATCAACCTTGAGCCCTGTGGCCCCCTTTTTGTTTTTATTTTTTTATTCTTTTTATCATCAGCACTATCGACGTTGCCAACAGAGTTTCCCACGTCTCTTGTTTCTGCGAGGGACCCGTAATCTAAACGTCATCACTCTAACAAGCTGCTCGTTGGGGCGCATCTGGCTCTCTGCGTCTTGGCATCACTATCAAGATACCCATGTATGAAGAATTTCCGGCAGCATGCCACTTGGGCTGAAAGAGACGGGGGAGTTGTCTTTGTCTCGATCGAGACGGACCAGCACGCCGTCGCCTGTCGGCGGCGCGCCACGTTTCGCAAACCATGGATCCAGCGAACGGGACGTCTTGCTCCCCGCCAGTCAGCTCTCGCGCAATTGTCGATCTCGTCTATCGGTAAAACAAGCGAAGATATCGATACCGCACATCTCTGTTTTCTGCGCTTTGAAAGAGTTGGCTGAACTGGCAAATGGCGATTCGCGAAAGCTTCAGGTCGTCTATCCCCAAATTTCGCGCCCTGCAACTTGATCTCCCCCGCACCGGTCGTCTCACCACGGCGCTCATCGCAACCCACCCCTTGGCTGATAATCGCCAGCTGCAGAAAACCCAAACCCCACCTCTTGTCGATTTGCCAGTGCTCTTGGGGGAAGAGGGGGTGGGAGGGCTTCCAGTTCCAGGGAAGATCGCTCCGAAACTCACCGCAAACTCGCGACGGACAGCGTCCATAGCGATCTAGAACGTCGCTGGTGTGGTGTCCACTGCCCCATCTCCCCCCTCCAACTACAGGCTGAGGTGCCCTTTTTCTCTCCGGCAGGGTCCCGGGCTCGGTTTTTTTCTGCCCGGCTACCGCCAAGGTCACACAGCGGGCAGCATGCCGCGGCGACAGGCCGGACCTTGTCTCCGGGTCCTTTGCGCCTTTTACCGCTGTGCATGGCGCCGCTAGCTGGACCTTGGCTATTGTGTCGCAGGCCAGTTTCTCCGGTCCGGCGGTAAATCTTGAAATGATAGGGCGTTCCGCTGCAGCTGCTGCGCATCGGACGTCTCTCCGTCACTGACAGTCGATCTCAACAGATCGACCCGAGTCAATCGTCTGTCTCGGCTCATGTTTTGTAATTTTTGGCTTTGTTTTCTGTCTCCTAGTCCCAAAGGTCATCTCAAACCTAGCTGAGGTTATCGTTATTCCTAACCCAGAGGTTAAACCCCCATCATGGTCGATCGCGGGGTTGTGAAGTCTAGCACAGCTAAGCTCAGCTAAGCTTCAACCCATCAGCTTCGAGAAGCATCTTCGGCGTGTCATGTCATTGTTGAGCTCGTAACTGCTGCTAGTGAGTTAGTTTAGCAACAAACGCGCGCCCGCATCTCAGAGGCCGCCCGGTATCCAAGATTATTGTCATCGCTGAGCTCAGCAACCTCATGCGACCAACCTCAGTTGATCAATAATACCTGTCCCCATATTCCTTGCTGCCCCATCTTCATATTGACCTCCAATTATCAAGCCTCGGCTTCTTCAAGGCAAAGGCAGCCTTTACTCCTCGGACTTTGCAATCGGAGCGGATGCCTGCCTTGCTTCAGCCTCATTGTGCATATGTGGCTCTCATTTCTTCGGCCCCGTCAAGTCGGCTATGCAAGTCATGACACGGACGGAGACACGCAACGAACAACGCGCACACGACGCAGAGCTGCTGTGCTGTGTTGCCAACAAGGGCTCCACCCCGAGAATGTGCGGATGAAGAAAAAAGGGTCACGTTCAGATGAGACATGGGACTCCATGAGTCGTCGGCGAACGCCGTTGCAACATTCGCCCATTGAGAAGACTGTTTGGACACCCCGCCGTCCGCAGTTGCGCCCCCAAGTGCCCCCCCCGACACAGAGCACATTGTTTTCCTGAAATAGGGTAGGGGGGGAGGTGTGGTCACGATGGTCCATGCTTGAGGGCGTATGATGTCACTACTTTTCTACTGCGTGGGTCTTGGGCTTTGTTCCGGTTCAGGATTTCTCTTTCGCATTTTGCTTGGCTTTTCTGGGGTTGAGTGGATGATGTGAGATGCGTTGTTATTGTTGTTGTTCGACGGGTATTGCGATCATGTGAATAAAGTTTTTTTTGTCCCTCTCGGAGGTGGCTCCGGTGCTTTAGGGGTTCTTGTTGTTGGGGTGAGAGGTTGGTGTGGTGATTTCGGGAGACCGCGCGGGAGAGTCATGCAGGGGCGTTACGAGTCGCAGCGAGCACCCTTGCTTAGCCTCAAAATGGCCATGTTCAATCAAGATCGTGAAGGGCTTCGATTACGTCACTGGTCGTCGCGGCTGTGGCGGCTTGGATGTGCTGGGTTTGTGGAATGTTCTGTGGTTGTCACGAGGTCTGGAAATCTTGATCTTGTGCTGACTGGCCAAGTTGTCGCCTCCGGTGTGAAGAGGTTTACTGCCAGGGTCAAATATCAAGCGTGTTTTGATTCAGGGTTTTTTCGCTGATGGTCTGCGGCGAACTCGGGATGGCTCGGCGACGCTGCTCCGGGTGTTGTTGTTTTTGAGGACCGGTGGGTGTTTGTTTGCCACGGCCGGGAGTTGCGGCCTTGGTTGGAGGTGACGGCGCCAGGCCTCCTTCGCTGCCCTGAACATCCGTGAATCTCACCAGTTTATCGTATTTCCACGCAGCAGCTCTCAGCGAGCGTACTGATGAGATGCCTGGAGGATATGTGAAGTCGAGGTTGCGGCCTCTACATCTTCCTGCGTATCAAGAGGTGGAGCACCGGTGATGGTAGAAGACGTTCGTCTTGAGTTGAAGATTCATGACAAGACATGTGTCGCCGGCGATCTACTCGAGCTGTAAGAGCCGGTTGTATAAGAGGATGTCCAACACCAGCAGAGGCCAACACAGCCCAAATCCTTCTTCAAAAAGCCTGGGTCGCGTATCCTACTGGCTTGGCCCAAAGGGAAGATGTCCTTTCACATGTGAAGCCGAAATTAGTCGCTCCAGTTCTCAAGCCCAGTTATTCCCTAGTGTTCATTATCTCTGTCGGGTGATACGACGGAATAAGAAGAGACGATGGTCTGTCCAACTGAGTTTCATACCCAGTCACTATTAGGATGAAGACGTGAGGACTGAGTAACTTCATGGTCTTTGCCAATATATGGCTTGAAGATGAGATCACAGACAAAGATGACATCCATACTTATGCGTTAAAAGATACCTAGGATGTTGTCACCCTGTGATTTCTACTTGAAAACAAGCTGTCCCAGGCGTCAGACGTGAGACGCCCCAGGAACTCTTAGACGCAGCTCAGCGTTATAGGAATGAGGTGAATCAGTCTTGATGGCTATGTAAAGATAGACTTGGTGCCGACATGAGGTTGGTTGACCAAACTGCAATGCCCCAGTCCCTCCACTGGCACGATGCCGTTTAAGAACCAAGGTCAACATCCGTAATGAACATGATCGTGGAAGCACATGAATTTGACCGTCCATAATGCGAAGAGGTTGCGCATCGCTGGCGTTCTTCATTTCTTTCAGTCGCTGCCTTGTCCACTAGCTGCAGCAATTATACACATGTCGATGTCAATGGATACAACAGACGATGACAATTGAGAGACTGGCAACGAAGGAGTTCTGCACTGGTACGCCCGTAAACTGGTTGAAGATACAAAGGCTCGCAACCGAGCGTCGACTATCAAAGTGTCTGATCTTCAGATTCCTGTGTAGGTGTCTCCATGCGCATCTTGAAGGTCGTATGTGATTGAGGTCATGACATACTTTGCGTATTCAAAACTACTATATTAGTCGTTCAACTCATAGTGCAACGATAGCGAACAACCAATCGCGAAATCAAGCCCCATCGGCGATTGGGCGTGATGATGTCTCATGAGAAATGTAGTTCACATAAAGCTCGAGTCGATTGTGCGAAGTGGATGTAAATCGTGATTCGCCGACAATCTCCTCAGGAGTATTCCATTCTCGTAACTATGGGTTACAACGGAAAAGATGGAAAGAAAGCAGAGGCATAGGAAAGAGATAGAGTAACATTACGACAAACACCAATATGGGTATTTCTGAGCACCGGGGCAGCAGTCCTCTCCCAAGATAGGAGATCACAAGTTGGAACAAGATTACGTTGCTAGGCACCCAACCTTCACAACGTGCGTACACCCACGAGTTTTATTGAGCGTCTTTTTCATAGTTCTAAAGCAGGAGGAAGAATTGACCACTGTCGCAAGTTTCCAGCTCCGACGCGTCTTCACCGTGGCTCTCACCTTGGAGACTGCTCAGCCGGATCTTGGGTCTCCCCAAGGCAATCAAAAGCACACCCGCATGACTTTGTGTGCATGCACGGGACCATACCGCCCCAACGCTGGTCAAGCGGCTCTTCGCTTTTGCTATGCGAAGAAATCTCACGAGGGTCTACTACAAAGTCTATCAACCGCAGCAAGAAGGAATTCTCGCAACAAACAAGGATGGCGCCTGTGTTCGTATTGCACGTTCAAGTTGTTAAACCTTTGGTGAACATTCTGTCTCAGTGGTGGACGTTGCATCTCAGAAAGTTGCGAAGAGATCTTCCCAGAAGCTTACGGTCAGTCTAACGAACATCCGTTGAGTATCCCACGCCTGTAAGGTCAAGGAAAGGAAGAGATGAGGGACGTCCGGGACGTCATCAACACGCTGATGAGTCACAAGGTCGATCGAAGTTTGGCTCTCCACAGCAAGGTTGCCGTACATGAGCTCTTCACAAACACAGCAAGCAACAGCCTTACTACTGAATGACCAGGCAATATGAACCCATTTCGTCAGCATTAGCTGTAGGTATTCGGCCGTATTTCTTTCCAAACGTGCGGGTAGGGACGAGGGCGAAACAACATAAGGACACTGGACGTCGAGACCTCATGTTCAGAAGCATCATGGTAACGAAGGCGGACCTTGGCACTCTTTGAATTAAGCCTCAAACGAGAAGCCGCAGATGGATCTAGACATTTTGTGTGAGACTTCTGGTCCATTTCAAAGATACAACTTAAATGTGCAGCTTTAGTAGATCGAAACCGGCGGGAGCTCGGCTAGGACAGGAAAAGTAGGGAAGTGGTATTTGCCTGGGCCCTGCTATTACAGGGAACTCCACTACGGAACATGAAAGTTGCGATCAAGAGGCGCAAAATGTTTGGTCGAGCAAGAAATGTGTCTCCATGTGGCCTGTAGGTGGTATGAGAATATGGAAATGTCGATGAGGCAGGCATTTTGCGATTACGTGACAGCATCTTCTCACGCAAAGCACACGAAGAACGCTCTCGTGAAGTCTCTGGTGTCGTCCGCCACTGGTTTGCGATTTTGAAGAATACCGCCAGAACGAATTTGACGAAGTAGCAGCTCAAGAAATTGGGCTCAAGCATGGCTTCAGAATAGATCGTTAACCATGAGACGACTGCGGGGTCTCGTATGAAACGATCAAACAAGCACCATGTCTTATTTTGGGGAAGAGTCCCTCACAGGTTATACGCAGGAATTCAGACAAACAGCAGTGACTGTTCTTCGAAGTAGTAGGCAGCTGCTAGACCCGCGACACCAAGCGCACGCGCATAGCCCCTAGCCTAAAGATATTTAAACTACTACCTGTTAGCAGAGGTAGTCCAAGTCTTTGCAAATCTAGCTCAGAAATCTCCCTAGACAGCGTCGACAGATCGAGTGAATGTGGGGTGCATTGACATCCTGTTGCATCCAGCGACGATCGCAACACGAGGAGTTGCCGCTTCAACTTCAAGAGATAACACTTCCCGGCTTTCTACATAACTAGAGTTCTTGGTATGTTATCACTGAATCCTCCGACGCGAAAGGGCCAGCCAGACGTACGAAATGGCATGTCTTTAGGCCCTTGAAGGCCTGTGACACGAGTCCAGCCAGCTACAGGACCCAAGTCCTCCCGCCATTGGAATTGGATCGTCTTCACCATGGATTTGGTTTGAATATCCAAAGTCAGGCAACGCTCAGGCTATAAATAGTGATAGGAACCTGAGAGTCTGACAAGGCCCACCGAACATTTCACCATCGTACAGACGGCTGTGGACTCTAACTGGACCTCTTTCGGAGGACCTATAAAATGGGGAGTCAATTAGACCAAAAGGTGCCTCGGGGAATTGCGTGGTTTGGTCCGTTTTCATTAAAACCAGATCTAAGAAAATGACATCTAGCAGAGACATTTCTTCATAACTTACCTTGAAGGCTAAGGCACAGGCTAGAGGCCCCAATCCGCAGTATTCTGCGCGAATATCCAGAGACGAACACCGCTGATGAACGATACGCATATATCTAGTACATTTGCGAAAACCTAGATACAGAATCGCCGCCAGCATAGTTCTTTCTATGCTGCTTGAGGCACCGAAGCTATAAATTAGGACTTGTAACCATAACGGCTATCGAGAGCACATTGCCTGGCTTGAACCTTTTCGCTCCTCCAGCGGGAGCTTTTTAAATATAGCC
Organism: Colletotrichum gloeosporioides; assembly: GCF_011800055.1. Lineage (NCBI taxonomy): Eukaryota > Fungi > Ascomycota > Sordariomycetes > Glomerellales > Glomerellaceae > Colletotrichum > Colletotrichum gloeosporioides. The sequence continues at coordinate 78,535 of NW_025544649.1, forward strand.
TACCTGCAAAGAAATGAACAACGATGCTGACTGACGCGCGAGGGAATTGGCAGAATCGAAAATCAAATTTCAAAAGCAAAAGCCAAAGCAAAAGCTCGGGTGCGGGATCGAACCGCAGACCCTACGAAACCAGCAATCGGATTTCATACCAAGTTCTCACTAACGTATCAGAGCGTTACACCTCTAGACCACTTGGCCTATCGGGCTTGGTTGACGGCGATGGGACGAAAGCTCGCCAAGAAGGGCTCTCTCTAGGGGACAGGAGGTAGGAACAGGTAGGTGGTGGGAGGGTCGCGCCTTCCTTGTTGGTGTAGGCTTCAGGTAGGCACAGCAAATTCAGCTTTCCAGCCGTCGACCAGCAGAAAAGCTCTGAGCGCAGGACGAGACCATTGGCTGGCCAGACAATTATGACCTCGAAAACCTACCGACACCGACGTGCCGTCCCGAAAGAACATACCCATCGCCTGTATGTAGGCCCTTCTCCTGAAATCCCCAATGCCAAAGTCAAATACGAGCATACCACGGCTAGACGCCAGGCACCAGCATGTGGAAAGGGTAATCGTGGCTGATTCCATGTTCTATGTAGTCGTACATATTAGCCGTACAAGCGGCCACTGCATAATCGCGGGCGCTGTTTTCCACCCCCGCCATTCCCAACTCCCGCCAACCCAAAAAGAAGCCGTCGTGCTGCTGCTGCCACCGTGCCACTTCTGCTCCAACCCCCCTTTCGTATCGCTTACTTCCAGAGCTTGCCCAGAGACACCTCCTTGTCGTCGTGCTTGTTGAGAATCTTGGCGGTAGCAAGCTCAAAGTCCTCCTGGGTGACGTGGACTCTGCGCTCACGGAGGGCGTACATGCCAGCCTCTGTGCAGACACCCTTCAGCTCGGCACCAGAGCAACCGTTCATCTTCTCGGCAATCTTGGTGAGGTTGATGCCTCTCGTCAGGTTCATCTTGCGGCTGTGGATACGGAGAATGTCGGCACGGGCCTCGACGGATGGCGGGGGGAACTCGATCTTTCGGTCGATACGTCCGGGACGCAGCAATGCGGGGTCGAGAATGTCGAGACGGTTGGTGGCCATAATGACCTTGATGTTCTTGGTAGGCTCGAAACCGTCGAGTTGGTTGAGAAGCTCCAACATGGTGCGCTGGACTTCGGAATCGCCTCCTGAAGAACCCTCGACACGGGAAGAACCAATGGAATCGATTTCGTCCATGAAGATAATGGAGGGGGCGTGCTCACGGGCCATGACGAACAGCTCGCGAACCATACGGGAACCCTCTCCGATGTATTTTTGTACCAACTCGGAACCGGAGACACGGATGAACTTGCAGTCGGTGTGGTGGGCGACAGCTCTGGCAAGCAGGGTCTTGCCCGTACCGGGGGGGCCGTAGAGGAGGACACCCTTCGGTTGGGCGATACCCAGAGACTCAAACAGCTCGGGGTGCTTGAGACCGAGCTCGATAACCTCCTTGATTTCCTTGATCTGCTGATCCAGACCACCAATCATGTCGTATGTGCTGTCGGGGACCTTCTCGACCATCATGAGGGAGACGAGGGGATCGACGGATGAGGGGAGCATCTTCTCGAGCTTGTAGCTGTCGGACAGGAGGGTTACACGCTTGCCGACGGTGAGCTTTGTGATGTCGACATTGTCGGAGATATCGACGACTGTCGGTGTTGATTAGCATTGGACTAGGAGGATAGTGGGGTGTGCATCATCAAACTTACCGTATTTGCCTTCCGGATGCACCTTGACCAGGACCTTCTTCGTGCTCATGACCTTCACAACCTCTCCGACGTAGGAACCGGGCTGCTGCAACAGACCAAGCTCTTCTCTCAGTAGACGCACCCGCGAGTTGTAGTCGTTTCTCTGGGCCTCGAGACGGCGGAGGACAGCTTGACCCTTGAGGATCTCGAGCTTCATGGCCTCGATCTTGTTCTGGTAGTACGAATCGAGCGCCATCTTGATGGATGCCCCGAGGGAGGAATTAATCGGGCGGGTGTTTTTTGGATGTTCTCTGAGGTGCGGTAGGGTCAATCGGGGTCGTCAAGGTGTAATTCGTGCGTAGGATCGGTTGACGGTCGCCGGGGGTTGGGTGTGGTGATGGAAGCTTGTCGTTGTGGAAGCTCACAGATGGGTTCGGAGTGACAGGGCTGTAGGTCTGGCTGGCTCCGTCGGTCGGTCCAGTCAGCCGCAGGCAAACCACCGTCGACGCGTTCGCCAGGACCGGGTCACGTGAAAGCTTCCTTCCGGAAATGTCAAGCTTGCGGGGGCTTAGTCAGGGTCTTCGGAGGGCAGGATATTCCAGACGCCGACATCTTTGGAAGGTCCACTCTGGCAAAGTGTCGGGTCCGTGCGGGCTGTCTTGTAGCGGCTGCAAGAGAAAAGAGGCGGAAAGCGCAACGCGCAGTGACGTTAGCACGCCCCAGTTGGGAAAGTGGAGTGCAGCATGAGATGTGCGATGTCGAGCACCTCGACATCGTGACATGCAACGGTGGGGCTCTGCATCGAATCATGGGCGGTGGAACATGCCAGTGCAACACATGGGACCTATGGAAGACTGCAGAGATACGCGGTAGATATGCGCCGATAAGATCTACGGCCTCGGCGACGGGCTGCAGACCGCCCAACAAGCAAAATACATCGCCAGACGCGGCTCTCTTGATGTTGCGCCCTGCTTCATTCACCTTACCTTAAGGTAGGTCCTACCTAACTATGGGTAAGTTAGGCAGTCCTCGGGCCTTGGGATTGTGGCTCTCCCGCCGTTCTGCTCGGGCACTAAGCTGATTGGGGAGGAAGCTCTGGCGGTCCTGTCTGGGCGATAGCACCATCATCCATGTTGCTAGCAGCAGTTGCACTCCACCATGGGCGCACCGCGGGCCCCCACTAGTCCTCCACTAAATTGCGTTCCTACCTATCAACAGTGCGCCGAAGGTAACAATCGCTGGATGTAAACACCAAGCACCTGGGTGCGAGACATTGTGCCGGCCTTGCTTCCTACGTATTCGTACTGCGTCGAGTGTCGACAGTCGGAAGCACATCAGATTACCGGGGATAAGAAGATAAATGCCTATGATTGAGGCACGGGTCGAATCGAGAGCCCGGGAATAGGAATCCTGATCAAATGGAAGAGTCACACAGTAGCAATTGCCTCTCATCATGCTTCTCACAAACAGCACCTTCCATGCTGTTCCGCACCCTCTGAGGCCTGCAACACCTTGCGAAGTGGCTGCACATGACCCGGGGGTTGCACACACAAACGCCATCGACAGTGGGAGTGGGCAGCTCCTGACTCAGACATTCTGAGGTGAGCCAGGTGCACCGTGATTGCGCCGGGAAGGCGGGATTGCGAATCTGGGGGAGCAGCAATCATCACTCGACCGATGGACAAGGCAGCCTCGAATACCTGAGAAGACGGAGGCACACGCAGAAAACTAAACAACATCGGACGAGCAGCGGCACCCGCTCCGCCGCCAGCCAAGGGAACTTTCCTCACCCTCCCATAAAATACATAATACATTAGTAGAGATCCTGCACTTTTGGTTTGTATGGGCAGCATCGCATACATCCAGTGGACATCCTCGCCGCCAGATCAGGAAAGGAGAGTCGTCCTCACCAGTAGCCAGGAATGGGCAACACTCATCGCTGCCATTGTCTTCGTCGCTGAATTGCACACGGTCTCGCCCCCGTCTCGCCTTCGCATCATCTCTCCTCACATCCTCGTGCTCACTTTTTCTTGTCTTACTCTCTTCTTTTGTCCTTTTTTGTGTCTCGTCCATCGTGTGTTTGTTGTTTACTCAACTCTACACTACACACCACACCCACGGGTACCTACGCACCTCACCTCATCTCGTCTTGCTTACCGATCCCGTCTGGCTTCGCTCATTTCTTCTCCCTCAGTTAGCTGTTTACCAGGGAAGCAAGGTAGATAGCGGAAGCTCACCACCACCACTTCGACCCATCTACAGGGCCCCCGTGGAATCCTCGAAATCTTACCGAGACCCAACACCAGCACTAAACCTACACCTACAACGTTCTCGGTAACGGCGGTACGAACATTCGAAAACAAAAAAAAAAAAGCCTGTTTCCACCCTTCTTGTCGAACTTGTTGCTGCTGTTTCAACACACAACACATGCGCGACACCTGAGAAATTCCAAGCAGGCCCGAAGCCACCCAACGCGCGCCCGACGCTTCCACCCCCGTTGCCGTTCGCACTAATAGCCCACATCTCCGGCACCTGCCATTCTCTCCACCGATCATTCTCCATCCTTCTCCAAAAACGTCGCGCGCTCCATTGTCGCCCACCATGGATCCCTCCCCGGGGCATGATACGTCCGCCGACCAGTCTCGCGATAACTCGACCGCTGCCTCGCCAACAGACACCCGACACCAGCCCTCGAGATTCGAGTCCTATTCTGGTTCTCGCGAAGACGGCCTGTCTGAGAGCTTTCAGTCCTTTCAGTCCACCGATACGGTGCGGAGGCGCCCAGAAGCTGGCTACGGTACGTTCGACCCGCTGCATGCCCAGAAACCTAATGCGTCTTGGTCGTCCGAGTTGCCGACTGGTCCAAGAGAAAATCCCTGGCTAACATCAATCCCGTGCGCGACACAGGTTCCATACAAGGCCAACCTTCCGCCTCCCAGTACTTCCCCGACTCCTCAGCTCACGACCGTTCCCATTCCCGTTCCACCCAAGCTACAAGATCTCCCATGATGGCTCCTGAACGCCCCAAAACAAATCGGCCGCGGAAGCCCCCGATGCCCCGTCGACCCTCGACGAACCCAACTGCACCTCATCGGGGTGAGGTTTTCTCCGTCGACGATGACATTTTCGAAGTCGAGGCCGATGCCGTCGGACGCCAACACGATCAGCAACGGGGGTACAGCACGCGCCGCCGGCCTCAGCTAGCGACCACCCTGTCTCGCGTTCAATCCTCTAGAAGCGAACCCGGCGATGAAGATGACAACGATGACGAAGCACCTCGTACACCGAGACCCGAGGACAACGCCCCTGACCGCTCTGAGCACGACCCATCAGTTCACGAAGAGGAGGATGCGGAAGCCGAAGATGACGGCGACGTTAGCGATGCCGAGAGCTTCACGCTCAAGGATCGTCAACAAGCCATCAACGAAACCCATCCTTTCGGTATAAGGTTATGGAAGCCTGCTCTGTACAAGAAAGACCGCTCCGTGCAGAAGAATGCGGAAGGTGATATTCATTCGTCGCCGGGTGGCAGGGTCAACAACTGGCTGTTGTTTTTCAACCTTTTGTGGACTTTGCTGTTTGGATGGTGGATGGCAACATTCGCAGCCCTCGGTGCGCTCATCTGCTTCTTGTTCGCTGCGACTGTTAGTGGCAGGGAGTACGGCAGAGTGCTTTGGGGGCTTGCTAGCTATCTTTTCTACCCCTTTGGCAAGTACGTGCGTTTGGAGCAGGACGACGCCTACCTGGACGAAGATCAAGGCGAGGGACGAAGCATTTCCGAGTACGAGCAATGGCAAAGCGGAGACTTGGAGTATGGTCGACTATTCTTCGGCCCGGACGGGTCGGAGCATAACCGATCCATCGTCGGCCGCTCACGGCGAAGCATCGATTCGCAGCCGAGCGAGACTGACAGCCTGCTGGGCCGGACTAGACGCGGCGAGCGGAGTGAGACGCCCCCAAGACTCAAACGCCGTTTGTTTGGACGAGGCGAGTGGAACATAGGAAGGATCGTCTTCTTCCTGTTCTTCTATCTGCTGCTTTCGCCATCTCTCATCCTGGTTTCCTTGATCTGCTGGTTCTTGGTGTTCACCATCCCCATGGGAAAGGTCACTATGCTGCTCTTCGACCACCTTCGGCGACATCCTTTGGCGCTCTCATTCGAATCCGACATGGTTCTCGCCCGAATCGCCGATGCGCCTCACTCGTCCATCTTGCTCTGCACCTACCGCGCTGTGGGCACCAAATACTGGAAGTACACAATCGACGGCACGAACGTTTTCCTGATCAATCTCATGGGTGTGGTGTTCTTCGTCATCTTCGACTGGCTTGTTCTCGACCGGATTATGGGCCTGCACATCCTAATCACCTCACCGGCGTTCCTCTTCATCGCGGGCCTGTTCTCGATCATCCCCCTCGCCTACTTCATCGGCCAGGCCGTTGCCTCGATTTCTGCCCAGTCATCCATGGGAGTAGGTGCGGCCATCAACGCCTTCTTCTCCACGATTGTCGAAGTTTTCCTTTACTGCGTGGCTCTCAGCCAAGGCAAGGGCCAGCTTGTCGAAGGCAGTATTGTTGGAAGTATCTTCGCCGGTATTCTCTTCCTTCCTGGCCTCTCCATGTGCTTCGGTGCCATCAAGCGCAAGACTCAGCGCTTCAATGCGAGATCCGCTGGTGTCACATCCACCATGCTTCTATTTGCCGTCATCGGCGCCTTTGGTCCTACCTTGTTCTACCAAATCTACGGCACCCACGAGCTCAACTGCCTGGACTGCGTAAACCATAGCGGGATCGGAGAGGGACTATCCCCGGTTGGGGACGGTCGTGACTGCCGCAGGTGCTTCTTCTCTCAGACCCCAACTCTTGATGACCGCTTTTACCTCGAGGCTGTCAGGCCGTTCTGCTACTTCTGCGCAACCCTTCTTTTCCTCTCTTACATTGTGGGCTTGTGGTTCACTCTGAGGACTCACGCAGCTGTCATCTGGAATTCTGAGATTGATGAGAAGAAGCATGAGGAAGCTCACGCACACGCTCATGCAGCTGCTAGACAATCCGGACCTCACTCCTTTGCCGAGACCACTGGCACGTCCATTGATGTTCGCGATTCTCACCTGTACAAGCGCATCCTTGGCCAGTCATTGAAGCAGGTCGGCTTGAACGCCAAGGGTGAGGATATCTCGCGTCAAGGCTCTGTCTCTGGATTGGGCCTCGCACCTGGAAATGGCAGCGTTAGCATTCCACATGTGGTCCCACCCAAGTCGAGTGGTAGCGATACCATTCGCTCAGTCGTCCATATTCCAGGATTTTCAGAGGCCGAGAACAACGCCCTGGTCCGTGAAGTCGCTGAGATGGCCGCCACGGCCGCTACCCTTGCTGCCCGCGAACGCATGCCTCGCAGAACTTCTAACCAGCCTGGAGCCTCTACTGCACCGACTCCCCGGCCTCCGGCTTTGCGCACCGCAACACTCGCGGATAACGAAGATCTCGCTGCTGCCAGTGCCGCCCAAGTTCCTCACGGTGGGCATGATGCACCCAACTGGAGCCGAGGCAAGAGTGCTTTCATTCTCATGGGAGCTACGGTGCTTTATGCCATTATTGCAGAGATTCTTGTCGACACCGTAGATGTTGTTTTGGAGGGCTTCGCTATTGACGAGAAATTCCTCGGCATCACCCTTTTTGCCCTGGTTCCCAACACTACGGAATTCTTGGTGAGTTTTAAAATACATGCTTCCTCATGAATTACACTGACATTTTATAGAACGCCATCTCCTTCGCTATGAACGGCAACATTGCGCTGTCCATGGAAATTGGTTCTGCATACGCTCTCCAAGTCTGCTTGTTGCAGGTACCGGCCCTCGTGCTGTACTCGGCTCTCTACGCTACCAGCAATGGTGTTCAAGACATCGGCAACCACACTTTCTCACTTCTGTTCCCCCAGTGGGACATGGTTACTGTTATCCTCTGCGTCTTCCTGCTCAGCTACATGTACGGAGAAGGAAAGAGCAACTACTTCAAGGGCAGCATTCTATTGTTGAGCTACCTTGTAGTCATCGTAGGCTACTATTTGTCTGGTTACACCGACGACATCATGAGCGTGAGCCGCTTTGATATCATGGGTGCCGACGGGCAGTTTTCGTCATTCAAGACCGTGGGCCGCAAGCGCAGCGGCGTTGCCTTCCAGGTCTAAAGAGAGGAGTTGTGGATCCAGGGGTTGTGATACCCAACGAGCGCAAACATTGTTATGGCATTGTTGACTAATTTGAGTTGAAAAGGGGTGGCTGCGCGTCATCTGAATAGGCCGACGGTCTGTTCAAAGAGGGACTTGGACCATGGCATTGCATTTCTGTTTACCTGCTCTTACGACGGTACTGACGGAGTTACGGAGAAGAGCACACACTTAGATAACTTTTCGTTCCATCACTGAATATACATCCCTAATGCGCAAGCCATACTTTTGTGTCGACCCTAAAACTGAACTGTCACTACATTGAATCTTGATATGATTTAACGTTACGATGCGCCTACTTGAGGCATTACTTGTCTCAATTGAAGACTTCAACGCTTGACCCAAAGAGTCAAAAAGTGGTAGAAGGAGGCAAATTCTTCAAATGGACCATCCGCAGTTTCACTTCTCTGCAATATGACCCATCTCTAGCCTCGGCGCATGGAGAAGCATCTACTCAGGTAATTTGTCTATGATGACACGCAGAGCATCCGTAAGATGCGCTCTAACCAATCGCGGTGGGGGTGTTTCTAGACCGTAACGACTGGAATGGAAGAGCTGAAGATTGTGGAGTCTCCGGGGTGACTGAGCGTCTGGAATGGGGAGAAGGGGGAGGGGGTGGTTTGGGGATAGAGTTGGTGGGGTGACGCATTCCAGAGGTTATTTCCACGACGACAGCCAGGAATCGTGAGATGGGCACTTGATGGTGTTCGTTCCTATTCATGGGTAAACTGATATTCCATGGAATACTACACACCCAAAGACCTCGCCCGGCCTTGGATAACACGTGAAATGATGTATCCACCAAATCGCATCGCAGCACTTGCCAGTCACAGTATTCCAGCGTTGGAAGTAGCGCCCGAACGTCTATCCCAGCCATGGCCATCACTTGAAGAGTTCACACCTAGCCTTCACATCTCCGACATCCCCAAAGTCGACCAGAACGCCCTTATCAAGAACAGCAACCTTGTCATATGTGGATACCGCCTCAAGTCGATGCATAACTGCAATGACAGTTGCGTTCTGCAGTCTCGCAGACATGACTTTTTCAATGTACTGCTCCGTCTCTCGGTCCAAGCTACATGGCAAGAAGCCGCTGATCAGCGATAATTTCGCGCAATGCATGAGAAATACCAGTGCACTCACCTGCTTGTAGCTTCATCAAGAAGGATGATGTTCCCTGACTCCGTTGGATTTTGGAGCAGCAGTCTCGCGATGGACAAGAGTTGGGCCTCACCAGCCGAGAGCTTCGCATCTGATCTCTTACTGTCGAGACCGCCTGATGCTGCAACTATCTCCCAAACTCGACACTCTCCAAGGATATCCCTTACATCATCATCCGAAATTTTGCCGCTGGGGTCAAGGTCTTGTCGAAATGTCGATGTCGGCTCGAAAAAGCTGTCTTGAGAAACCACCTTGAAGCGACGGCGGAGAATGGTCATCTGCAGTGCAGATATGTCGATACCGTCTACGCGGACACTGCCAACAGGCATATGGAGCATTCCCAAGAGGGCGAGAAGCAGCGTAGACTTCCCTGAACCTGTCCGGCCACAAACGGCAACTCGCTCGCCTGGCTTCACTGTAAGGGTGACGCCACTGAGTCTCCAGCTGGAGCCGCCATCTTTGTCATCGTATGTGGCCCAGACATTCTCGAAGGTGACTTGACCCGGTTTAGGCCAGTCGTCGGGTACGTCTACATTTGACTGCTCCTCACGCTCGCGTGGTGTATCCTGCTCAAACATGCTAACGCGGGCGATGGCTCCGAGCGAGGTTTCGAGCGATGTCCAGGAAATGATGAAGTTGGTCAGTGTCTCGCCGAGGGTTGTGGTGTTCAGGAACGCCACACCCACGGCCCCAACAGCAACCTTGTCTCTCATTCCGATGGCGACGCCGGCAATCGTGATGGCGAGTCCCGCCACCACAAGGTTCAGTACAAGTTGAAGCCATCTTTGGACCATATAAAGCAGATAGAACGGTTCTTGCGATCGATCCAGCTTCTCCAAGAACTTCTCTCTCATGGGGTTTAGCCAGCCGTTAGCGCGGATCACAGAAAGCCCCGAGACCGTCTCGCCGAATTTGGTGTGTAGGTCTGCTTTCCAGCTGAGGTCCAGCAGACGCAGCTGCTTGGATGACCGAAGATAGACTCTCTGTATGAAGTACAACACAGCAAATAGGGCTGGAAGTATTGCAAGCGCCTGCTTGGAGACTATGGCAACCAGGATCAACTGGAATGTGGATGTGAACAGCTCTGCGCACGTGTTGAAGAGATCCAGAGGCAGGAAAGCGTCTACGAACATCAGGTCCTGGTTGAAACGATTCATAAGGCTGCCGGTGTCGACGCGGCTAATGAACGCGAACGGCGCTAGGAGGACTGTTCGGAGGAGACTAGCGTGCAGTGTAGAAGCTGAAGTAGGTACGATAAAGAACATTAGGTGGCTATGTGAAACACAACGTTAGCGACAATGAAGATTCGAAACGATCGAGCCGTCCATCTTACAATATGCAGAGACATAATACCAGCAAAGGAAGGACTTCTAGTAGCGCAAACATGCCAATCCAATAGTTGTTGCCGCGTGTGTCTCCCTGCTGAAGCGCGGTGGACCACCATTGTACCCAAAGGTCTGTAAACGGTCAGGGATGAAGCGCGGAAAAAGACCTGACAATATTAGGTCAAGCCTAGGATGTAGTAACTTGACATACCTGGAAGCTTGAGACAGATCGCGAAGGCGATCACCAGAAATAGGAAGATTCCGGCGTTCTTGAAGCCCATAGCACGAACGTATCTTAAGTATACTTGCCTATCCAAAACCTTCGTATCCTTTTCATTTTGGTCATCCTTAACCTTCTGTACGGTGGCATTAATCGCCTGATCTGACGCCGTGGTATCTTTCTCATCGAAGCCTTCCTCTGTTGTTTCTCCTTGCGCAATCCTGTTTTCTATTGCGTCACCGTTGGCCGGCTTCTGTAACGATAATGGTGCGAGGCTTCTGTCGACAGTGATCTCGTATACTTGATCAGCTAGCATTGCTATTGAGGCTATGTTCGCTTCGATGAGCCCGCATTCTCACACACAGCACAGCAGTGCAACCTACAGTCGTGAGTTGTAAACAAAACTGTTGTTCCCAGTCTGCGCAACAGCCCCTCGGGTCCAAGAAGCCGTGTTGAGATCTGCTGTCTCGTGGCACGGTCCAGTGCACTAAACACGTCGTCCAACAAGACGATTTCTTTGCGAAGTGCTATCGCTCTAGCCAAGGCCTAACAGGAAAGATTATGAGAATGAGGGCAGTGTCACAGGATAAAAAGATCTAACTTACTAAACGCTGTCGTTGACCTCCACTAAGGCGAACACCGCCGCTTCCGACCTGGCCCGTTCTGTAGTCAGGTAAGCTGATAAGATCATCCAAAAAACAAGCCTCAAGGACTTCTGCGAGCGATTTTGGATCGCCACCTCCGTACTGTGTCCACGTCTGCTCGGCTGACATGTTCTCCAACCAGGGCGTCTGGCTGCAGTATGAAACCTTGTCAAGAGGAAGTTCAATAGAGCCTGATACGTGCTTTACCTCACCAAGTGCCGACTTCAACAACAGCGACTTGCCAGACCCAGTTTTTCCGACAAGGGCAACGAAAGAGCCCCTAGCGACCTCAAGATTGATGTTTTCTAGCACGGTCTCATCTGACGACCATCCGAGAGAAGCATTGCGAATAGAGATTGCTGGCTGGTTACTACCCGAGGGGTTCGAAGACAGTCTGGTGTCTCCGCGGTGCATCCGTGTACGTTGAAGATCGACGCTTGCGTTTTGGAACATCTCAGGCGTTTCTAGAAACGCGTGGATGCGTCCAAAACAGCCCTGAGCCGACCCTAGAGCCGGCATAGCCTGAAATAAGTGTATCAACGGAGACCCGAGAAGTGCAATAAGCACAAGTGAGGAGAACATCGTAGCTGAGTCGAGGTCGCTGTCGGCGCCGTTGACGCCGATGTAAGCCGCAAAAACGAGCAAAGGAGAGAGCGTGACAGTGCTGTAAGCTAACATGGAAGTTAAGCGTATGCTCATAACGAAGATTAGATGGCCTAATACTCACACAGAAACACAGATACGGTGATCAAAGCACGGAAGAGCCTTGCCGCTTGTATCTCTAATCGTCTCAGCTCGTTCACCACTTGGCCGACTCTGTCCTCTGCCCCGCGCATCTTGACAGCTTTGAGAGAATCCAAAAGTCGCTTCGTGGCATCAATACGCTGCTCCATCGCCTTCAACCAGTTCCTCTGTTGTACGCTGATTTTGCTGGCAACGAAAGATGAGATAGCACCGCAGGCTGTCCGGAACGCATTATTAGCGGCGTCACAATGCGAGATTTGAATACCATGCAGCTCACCAAGAGCGAGACCGAGCATGGCCATCGAAGAAACACCCATGATTCGTTGAAGAAGATACGTCGCCAGCGCGGTTTCCAGGATACCTGCCCATACTTCGTGAATGAAAGCAAGACCGCTCACGATGCGCTGTACATCGGATATCATAAGCGTAGTTGCCTTGGCTTCGGTACCGCCATCTTCAGGTAGTCGTAACACCTTTTCAAAGATTGATACTACCAAGCCTCCGCGAATGATTGATACGGACTTGTACATGTGGCGCCAATACCAGCTGTTGGAAACCTGAATGAATATCAGCCGTAAGATTCACAAAAGGATAGTATCGGCTCGAAGTACAGCTATGCCAATGTAAACGAAGGCACATGCTCCAAGAAGACCGTAGCCGTGGCTCGCTGGTCTCTGCTCTCCATGTTCTAGATATTTCAGCAAAGCTGTGACCAGGAAAGACTGCGAAAATGTGAAGCCGGTCACTGCCAGTCTTGGAATCACTGGTGCGAGCGCGTAAAATCCCAGGGAAGTGAATGTTTGGAGGGCGAAGCCGTTGCCGGAAGAGGCTATCAATGTTTAGAGAGGTTACAAATTTAGTGTATGTGACCAGAAATGCCTTACCTATGTGACCATTTGCTATGTTACTGAATTTAGCAAGAATACTCTTGGCATACAAAGGGCTGCTAATCATGCCAAGGTCCGTTGTGGTGAAAGCGCGCTTGTATCCAGTGCGGAACAGGCTGTTCAACCAGAGAAAAAAGGTTTGACTAATAGGCCCTGCTAGATCTTCTGGTGCTTTGATATCGAAATCCACGCTGAGTGCTTTCTTCTGACATTCCAAGATGAGTAGCGTAAACTTTATGGCACAATTTAAAGTTGTAATCGCAGCGATGACGTTTTGATCTTCAAGGTAATACGTTCTCGCGCGGGTGGCCTCCGTCAATATAACGACGAACAAGTAGGCAATGCTCAGAGATGGTGGACGGCATGATCTCCCATGCTCAATGAATAATAGAGCCAACAGGACACATGCTGAGGCAAGTCCAAGAGCGGCTGACGGAATGGCAGCTGCGGTTTTCAGATCTTCGATACGGCATCGTTGAACGAGTATGGCCACTTGTAATGCGACTGACAGAAGATTGACACCCTGTGCCGTGTCAATTATGCTCTGACCACACCGTCACCTTCTTGCCGTGGATGTGTAGCTACTCACGAGCTTGGAACGATACAGCCAGCCAAGACGTGCGATGACAGGCCGGTGGAATAGGACTGTCAGTCTAACTGATGCCAGTACGACCAGTACTGACGATGGGACGATGCTGAGTACAGAGTCTTGAAAGAGGAGTGTGAAGTCGAAATCAGAACGGCAGCCCTGGATTGCGGGCCCAAACGCACTGTCTGCGTCGACAGAACATTCCATCATGAAACGATGCTCTGCTCCTGCCTGCTTTTACGAAGAGAAAGGTTAGAAAAGGCAAAACTACAGTACGAGGCCGATGCAATGGGGAATGAAGAATCAGGTTAGTCCTAAGGGCCACGTGCCAGAGGGGGGGGCTAGATCAATATGGTCGAGCCGAGTAGTCTCACCGACCGTAAGAAATCTTCCCAATCAGAATGGTCCGTTGGAACTTTGGCTCGGTGAAGCATGAACTGGCAACGAGGGAATGTAGAATGATAAGACTTAACCTCAAACAGCAGGTCAAAACACAGCACTGCCATCCCGCAGACACCCCTGCAATAGGACAATAACACGGCAGCATGGTCAGCTTACCCGGTCAGCCCACCTGGCAGGACTGGGAGCAAGCGGGGGAAAAGACCCTGCATGAAGACCCTGCGTCAAGAGTCTTTCGCTTCTTTGCGAGAATCTGCAATGGATGAATATTGTTTATCTAGAAGGATGACTGCTGAGATGACGGTTGCGATCGGTCATCTTCTCTTCAAGAATTCACCCAGGCAAGCATTGAGCCAGTCATGCATAGAGGTCATCTGCTCTCTAGGCAAGTACCCAGGTGCTACAAGGCAATAAGTTCAGAAATCCTTCCGCTCTGCAGCAGGCGGCAAAGACGAACGTACATTCGAGAACGTAGGGAACTAAAACAGGTGCATCGAATTTCCCATCGCGAGACCGACCGAACCTCGAACGAGAAGCTTCAACCATTCACCTCCTGACAACAAGATGGACTACGGATACAGTAATGTGCCAGCAAACGAGGAAGCATCACAGGCGGAATCCGGATCGGCGAAGGCAAACAAGCTACGCTATCCCAAGGCAGCTGCGGGCTTGCGCTGGACGATGCCCCGCTCTCCATGCGTGATAGCCGTAGCGGCCGCAACGCTCACGATCGTTGCCTTGGCGGGGTTCGTTCTGGGATCGACAGCAACGAGAATGGCCATGCCGACCGCCGTTTCGACCGTTGACGAAATAGGAGGCCAGATTGACGACTGCGGCGAGACGCCGGCGCAAGCGAGGGCCAACGGATGCAGATACGACCCCATGATCCAGCAGTGGGTACCAACAGCATGCTACGACGAGGAACATTCGGAGATGTACCTCTCGACATACAAGTGGAAGTGGTATTACGACCTCGACGCCAAACATGAGATGCCAGATGAAGTGATGAGGCGTGGAGAGCACAACGTGGCCTTCATGGTTGACGACTATCACCGCCGTCATTGTGCGTACGTCTGGGAGGTTTCGGCGCGGGCTTTACAACAGCAGAAGCCCATGCTGGATGAATGGCTTTCGTACAAGCATGTCCACCATTGCAATCGACTTTTGCTCTCCCCGCCGTGGAACTCCACGAAGCACCCCACTGCCGTTGAGACGCACTCGGGGTTCGGGAGGTGCGCCCCGTACCGTCTGTGGGCTAGGGACATGCCAGAGTAAGCCGCTACCTCCGTCGAATTTGGAAAAGTTGCCAGGGTCCTGCCTTGCTAGCTATGCAGCAGGTTCTGGGCATGGTCTGAGGATTCGCGGAGAAAGCTGAGGGCTTAGGTCCGGATGGATTGGGCGTCTTATGAGTATCCTATCAAGTGGCTCGCATACCTCCTGCAGACACAATTCAGGTATTGTTGCCGAGGCGCCGCTCATTCCTTGCCTTTGGCAGCGTGGTACCTCTTACAGTCTAGGAGTGTAGAGACGATTCAGTTACAAGCAAATGTGAGGCACAGTTTAGTGGGGTCAAGAGAGGGACTTCTTTGTTGCTTCTTTCAAACCACGCAGAGAGTGCCATGGAATTTGTCAGGCTCAGGGACTGCTGTTGGTGTTGGTGCCAACAGTCATTGTCCGTTCCAAAGATGCCGAAAGGATGATTAACCAACATCATGCAGAAGCCCTTCCGGCGGGAGAATATATGTACGAAGCTTTCCCACCCCAGTTGTCTGCAAATAGATCACAACTCCCCCGTTCTCATTCGCATTGTCACTACCTTGCAATGGAGCTCTCAGACTACGAAGCTCGACGGAAGGTCCAGAACAGGGAAGCCCAGCGGCGCTACAGTGAGTTAATCAGACCTTGAGCGGCCAAACCAGGATGTCCCCCACTGAAAATAGCGGATACTGACGCAACCCAACTCTTCCCGCTTCTGTAGGACAGAAACAAAAACAGCGAGGGTCTTCGTCGAACAGTGGCAACAGCAGCAGTAACAATACCAGTAAAAATGGAAACACTGAAGCCATTACAGCCAGCTCCATCGACTTGCACTCAGTCGTGGAAGCGCATGGCTCACTGGACGTTGATTTCTCGGATTTCTTTCAGGGTTCATCTCTAGACCTAACACCCGGGATGGTGTCCTCCATGGCGGCCGAGAACAACAACTTCGACGATTTCAGTGTGGGTGAAGGCTACTCGACCCGTCACACATTGCCTGACCACGACGGCTACCATCGTCACGCATCGAGTTCTTCTTGCTCTGTATGTAATGACATGAATTCGGGAAGAACATTCACAAGTGCTAATATGACGTGGAACAATAACCAGGCGCCAAGAAGCCGAAAACACTCTTTGCCCAAGAGACATGATTTGATCCTGACCAAGGCCGATCGCATGGTCCACGACCTAGACCGGCTCTACGAGTTTGGTGTAGACATGCAGCTGATAACCCCCAGCGGCGAACTGAAAACATCACTGGCCAATATCGAGAGATTATTTCGTAAATCAATCCACAAGGCTGCGGAGGACGAATATCATGATTGACTACTGTTTTTGACCAAACTTTCTTCATGTATTAGAGCGTGTTAGTGTCAGCAGCTACCAATGACCACAATTTCCACACTGCATCCTACCTACTGTTGCACAGCAGCTATCCACCATGAATCTTAGCTGGTCGATCTAGCATGGCACACGCACGACCTAAGACCACTGCGACCGCCCATTGCTTATTGGTAAAGTTTGTTCCCTTTCTTCTTTTTCTACGGGAATCTACTGGGTACAATGCGACGAAGCGTTCAACGCCATGTTGTTCCACAAATACATGACTACGGGGTCTTGGATTTCTAAAGGGCAGTGTTCGTCCCTTATTTACCATCCTCGTCACTGTCCTCGTCACTGTCATCGTCTAGCGCAAAGCTTGAGCCTCTCCACGAAGTGGCTGCACCAACATCCGGGCCAGAGATTGACTGCAGCATTCTCAAGCGACGCCTTGCGAGGTAAACCCACGTGGTGAGTGATGCTGTTCCAAGGATTATCAGGGCGGATACCAACCAAAAGACCGCGCTCTTTGCGTGACCAGCCATCACAATACCGCTAAGAATGTTACCCAAACCGCCTACCACAACGCATCGCCCCAACCAGACATGTACTTGAGAGACCCATGTTCGATGTCTTACACGAAGAAAGATTACATGATGCCGCAATCCCAACACCACTTGGACTGACAACGCCAGCACGATGGCAATGCCGACTATCTGATGAACCGCAGCAGAAGGCTGTCTGCCACTCATGATTAGCCCTACGATCGCACCTAGGCCCGCGAACATTGTTGCTGTTGCCTGCAGGACCCAGTGGAACCGAAACGCATTACGCGACCCAGAAAGAATTGCCACCACACCCATGGGGAACAGGAACAAGAATGCCGTCCCCATTAGAAACGCATGCAAGTGAACAAGACCAAGGCTGAGGCTGAATTCACCAAGCGCAATGAGGAAGTTTGAGCTGCCCGAGGACGAATCTGGAGCAGTCGAAGTGAATTTGGATGCCGCGACAGGGAACGTTGAAGATCCAATGGTTGCAACGCCCTGCTTCAGTTGAGGTAGAGAAGCTTCGTGGCTCGTCGAACTCTTCATGTCGACGTAGAAAAGCCCCCAACCACCGGCACCAAAGTTGTGGACTTCGAGACTGGCTTCATTGGAATATTCGACGCGGGCCATATCTTGGTGGTCATTCCATGCCCATATCCATGGCTGCGATGTGTCCGAGATGTCGATTCGTGACCCCGGCCATAACGAACATCCGTAGCAGACGGCACCCATGGAGGCAACGAAGGTGGGCTCATTTTTCGCATTATCGACTTGCAGCCATTGCGATCGCATGATTCGAACATCCGCTTGTCCAGCATCATCGGCCATCACAGGTCGTGGCGGTGTATGGCCATGGCCCGGCACGGTACGTATGCTCACAGTTGGGCTTCGCCCTGACACAGGGTCACCATAGACAACGAACATCAACGCACCGGCCATAGTTGGACCTGTCCCAATGGCATTCCAACCCTTTCTGGAGGAATGCCAGGTCACCTGAAGGTTGACATATAGGTCATGGGAGGCTGTTGAGTGGTTGTGGAAGACGTTGACGCCGACGCAAAAGTCGACTTCACCGGTGTCATTTCCGAAGCGACAATATTGAGATGCTCCAGCGACAGCCAATGATAAACTTTGGAGTAAGAGAAAAAGTAGAGTGCCATTGAAAAATGTAGAATGATTCATATTGCGCAGCCGAGGCAACTAACACGAGAGAGGATTGTGCTGTTGATGAGGCCTAGTGATGGTATTGTTGCGAATTGTTCTCATGAGAATTCCTCGGCCATTCGTCTGTGACTGGGACGATGATTAAGAGGCGACCATTAGTTTCCAGTCAGTCACTTGTTCATAAGACCAATTGATCCTGCACAGTGATACCGAAAGAGATCGAACAAATTCCCTCCGCGGCGTTCTGTATGTGGTTAAGCTGACTGCCCAAGAGCTTACTATTAGCTTACCTTGGCATGATGCACCCAGGGTCCTGCGATCAAGTAAGCTAGGGTTATCGATCTTCTGGACGCGATGCAGGCTTACATTGCATGTCTTTTGTATCTCCTGCTGACTTCCTTCCATTTGCAAAAGCTTGAATCGACCTTACTCTTGATTCTCAGTAGCCTTATCTAGACTTGAGGTGGCTCTCGCTAACAGAGTCGGCGGCCTTGACGATGTCCTCAGAGTATCATTTACCAGTGTCTTCAGCTCACATAAGTCAAAAGAATGGTTTCTCGGCCATTACGCAAGGCATCGAGACTTTTGTCATCTCACATGATGAAAGGCGTATTAAACTGAAGATCGGCAAGACAAATGATGCACGGCTTTCTTCAACCTAAGCTTAGTTCCTTTCCAACACGATCCATACAGTATCCATGCACTCCACATTGCCTCTATTCGCTTCCAAGGCCTCGATAGCTGACGCGACTTGCTCCCGGCATTTCATCATCTCCTCTCTGTCGGCCGCGCCTTTCACTGCTTGTTCGACATCCTGTGTGAATCTACCTCGAAGCAGATACTGAGCTTCCCAGTACCCATCACGGATAGCCAAGGGTGTTGGAAGCGAGCCCTGTCTGGTAACACACCAGCCAACCTGTCGTGCCAGGGCCACCAGTTCGTCAGGGAGCAAAGCCCCGCCCCGGATGTTCTGTTCGTCGAGCCGGGGCATGTAGTCAGCGGGCCGCAGGGAATAAAGCTTCTTTTCTGCTGCTGCCGCCAAAGCATGAGGCTCCTGCGATGCCGATTTAGCCTGCCCGCTCCATTCGGCTACGTAAATGCGCGGAACACCCGCTGCGGCCAAAGCCTCCAAAAGGTCGCGAACAGCAGCGGTTGAAGGGAAGTACCACATGCTGTAGCAGAAGACGGCGCCGTCGAATTCAACCGAGGGCTGCTGCTGGTTTTCGACAGGCGAGTTCAAATCTTCGAGCGGCGCTTCGACAGAACACAAGGAGGCAGGTGGAGACGTTTCAGAAAGCGACTTGTAACGTGCTCTCAGCCATTCAGTCGTATCGCTGCGCTGAAAGACAATTCGATTGCCAAGGGTCGAAGACAGAATATGGTTCTGAGCTTGGCCTACAGTGAAGGGTCCGCCGTAGTCTGGGGGCGCATTGTCGATCCCTGTCACGCTGCCTAACGGACCAACAGCTGTTGCAAGGACGAGCGATGAGTCTCCTTGACCACAGCCAACATCGAGCAGCCGTGATCCTTGGGGTATCGACCAAGCCTCGCAAATGCTTAGCCGGTGAGCAAATCGTGGCACAACGTTGGCTCTTTGACTACTGGCATGCAGGTAGCATGACAGGATGATTTCAAGAGAGTCCGAATCTGGAGTATTCATCGTGGGATGGGAAAGTGTTGACATTTTCGTTCCCTCCTGTCAATTTTCATGTGGCGATGGCTCATTGCTATATTATTCCGATAATGAGCCTTCTGGTCCTCATACTCAGCGTGGGACCTATTGCGTGGCATATCTACTGTTTGAAAACCCCTTGCGTTCACCATCTGATAGAAGAGGCCTGTTAACATCCAAATCCGCTACGGATAAGTTTTCGCCTAGGCTGTGGAGCCTTTCTGTTTGATAACATGCACCGTCAGCTTACCATGCAGCATCAGCTCACCTTCCGTTGGTTCCGAGTCGCCTCGGTTCGCGGTCAGTTAATTACCAACACAACGAGCCCTGTTTCTTAATCAGTCATTGCTAAGCTTGTATCCATGTCGCCAAGGCGGCCGCTCTCATTGCTTTTATCCCGGCACCCCTCCGCAAAAGGCCGGCAAGAGTGCTTCCACTTGCACGCCAAAGTACTCATCGGCAACCAGTAGACACCACAACCATACTCTCAAGGTCCTTCAGCCAAACAAAATCACATTGAAACATGGGCTGTACAGGTAGAAAGCGCAAGTCCGGATCTTCAACAGAGTCCACTGCTGGATATGGGGACAGCATCTATTGGAGACCCGTCGTCGTTGTTGCAATGATGCTCTTCATTGATGGCCTTGGATACTGCATGTCTATTGCTCCACAGACGCGTTTGTTCGAGGACATCGTCTGCCGACAGTACTACAAGGTTGACAGCAACACCCCCGGCGGCGGACCTTCTGAGGAGATGTGCAAGGACCCTGCAGTTCAAGACGTCGTGGCGGAGCTCTTTGGCTGGCAGACGTTCTTTGACGGCATTCCTGGCTTGATACTAGCTATGTGGTTTGGTGTGCTTGCAGACAAGCAAGGCCGGAGACGAGTCTTCTTCCTCAGCGTTGTAGGACAGGTGCTGGGTGCTTGCTGGGTGCTTTTCATTTGTGAGTGAAAACGCAGATGAGATTTGATTCACTTGCCATCATTTTGCTGACAATTATTACAGCCTGGCTGGAATTACCCCTTAAACTTGTGTGGCTGTCTTCATTCTTTCTCGTCATTGGCGGTGGAAGCACAGTCACTGGCGCTGTGGCCATGATGATCATTACAGATGCGTCGCCTGAAAAGTACAGGTAAGTAAACGCGAGATCGAGCAAGCGTTCCGTATAATACTAATGCGGAAACAGGTCAAATATCTTTTTCTATGCTCAAGCTGCTCTGATTGTCGCGGAGCTGATCGGACCAGCGATCGGTTCTGCCTTGATGACCAACAGTCTTTGGTTCCCTTTGCTATTGGGATTAGGTAAGACTACAGTACCACTGCCTAGACCTAAGCTAATATTGCAGCTTGTACGATAATCACGGCCATTCTCGCAGGTACCATCCCGGAAACACTGCCTCAAGGCGAAGATGACTCGATCGAGTCAGACAGGGAGGGCCTTTCAGAAGACTTGAGTCTTCGAATAACACTGAAAAACCTGCTCAGACATGTTCACAAGACTTTAGGATTTATCCTTCGCCATCGTAGTGTCCTGTTCCTTGTGTTGACATTTCTAGTCGTCGACTTCTCTCGACAATCTCTCGGTGTTCTTCTACAGTACTTATCAACGAGATACGCTATTCCAATTGCCAAGGTATCTACTTCGCAAGGTTCAAATGACGCTTCGACTGACAATTTCCAGGCCAACCTTCTGCTCTCATTCCGGGCTTTTGCGCAGCTTGTAACCTTCGTCGCCATTCTGCCTGTGCTGGATCTTTTCATTTCCAATAAACTAGGCTTCTCCGCTCGAGTCAAAGACTTTCTCCTTTCCAGGCTCAGTATTGTATTTATCATGATATGCTTTGCAGTCCTGGTTCTTGCGCCAAGCATACCTGTGGTTGTCGTCGGTAAGCACTCTACACGACACTGGAGACTAGAGGGAGTTTACTGAAGCGTATTTCTAGGCCTGGCGTTCTATACCCTTGGAAATGGTTTTAGCTCATTTGCCAGATCGCTTCTCAGTTCATTGGTTGAGAAAAACATGGTCGGGACCTTGTTTACAACGCTATCCATGATGGATACCTTGGGCTCCTTACTTGCGGGCCCCATTGTTGCTAGGACCTTCAGCTGGAGCATGAGGCTCGATGGAATTTGGAAAGGTTTGCCTTATGTCATGTCTTTCGCCATGTGTGGCCTGGCGTCCTTGGCGCTTTCTCGGGCAGGCCACGCAGACCTGCCAGAGGAACACCTTGAAAGTCATGACGATGAGGAGAGTAGATCGTTTCTCGCCCAAGAAAACTCTGCCTAGCAATCACAGAACTAGCTCGGGGTCCAGTACATGAACCTATGCATCAAGATATTCATTTTACCACCGAAGCACTCTTTTTTATACAAGATGACGCTCGACTGACTGTCATGAATTCTAGCTAGTAAGACAAGTTTGCTCATCGTTTCTACTCTTTAACCTAAGCTCATTGCTGCTCTTTACGTGTGGAACTCAATTACCTATGTAACAAAGTGCTTGCGTGAAAAAAGTGTACTTTGCTTCTACTTTTTGAAGACTATTAAACTCCACACATGATTTCATACTCTTGCGTTCCTGTTTTGTACGAATTGCGGTGGAAGCCGTGAAGTGAAACTGTTTCCAATCTCGCTTCCGAATAAAGTAAATCAAGACCTATAATAATCAACTCACTTATCCACTACTATTGTCAACATGAGTAAGTCATTCCATAATACATCAATAGATCATACGCAACTGCCTCTAAATTACAAAACGCCTTCGTCTTTCATCAATTTCTAGCCATAACATATGCTGCTTGAACGGCTTGACAGTATTAGAATGGCCAATGGTCAATGTCCGTGACTATGACCAGCTGTACTGTGAAGATGTGACCCAAACATGCGGTGGAACTCGTCTGACATCGGCACAGGTTTCTGCCCTTGAGGAATGCGCATCTCAGCGAAGCGTGCGGTGTCCGTGATCATGTTGTCCTCATGCCACGCCAGTATAGCGTCAAAATCGTTGCACTTTTTGTTGATGCTGAAGTCCGGAAAGGGGTGTAGCTGTCCATCGACCCAAGGCTGGGTGATGATATCCGGTGTCGCGCTGCACATCAGGTTTTGCAGTACGACGTAGATGCAGTGATCCGTATGAACACGGTGAAGCTCGGGAAAGACACCGTCCGGGTAGTCTTCGATAAAGTAATGCCTCCAGTGAACGTCGCGTCGAATAGCGTTGAGACAATGAATTGTGTGAAGGACGTCCAGCTCTGCAACATGTGCCTCGGGCCCAAAACCCCAATCTTGAGGAAATCTCGCCGTCGTAGATGGGTCTTTGCCAAGTCTGATGACATCTTCTGTGCTTATTGCGTGTGGCATGAGACTACTGATGCGCTCCCATGCTTCGTCTACTTCGGGGGAAGGTGCCTGCCGAAAGATACTATTGTCCAAGTTCAGGAGTGATCCGTTAACTCTTTTATCGACGATTCCGATCTGCGTCTGATCGAACACCGGCGCTATAAAGGTGTCAGATCAATGAACATGCCAAAATGGTATCTAATCTCTTACAATACCAACTAGTCAGACGCAGAAGCGCATTGTCGTGATTGTGCTGAATTGCATATTTCCAGCGAAAAGCTGATACGGCGCAGACGAGAGACAGCGGAAATAGTATTGCATTGAAACAGGTGACCACCCAGAAGAGAGATCCGAAGCCTTTTGTCTTCTGCCGTCGAGCAGAATATGGTACAGTGCCGTCTTTTTCGTTGGGCAGAAAATCCTGTGTTTCCTCTAGTGTTGCCTCCGACTCATCGGACAGTCTCGATTCGAACATGTCATTTGGGCCGCGTAATCCCATATTGGGAAGAGACCTGAAAGAATATTTATATGGATAGAAGAAAAGATTGAATATAGTGGCAATAATGAGTAGAGGTTTATTGAACATGAGATGCAGGCAGTTTCTAGGCACCTTCAGGACAGCGCGTTGTTGACAATGCCGCGGCGCTTTGAAGAGTTAAAATGTGGTGCAAAGGGACATCAATAGCACGTGCAACCCCAAATTTCCTTTCTTCAGAACAAGCAGTGATGTCGAGAGGTTGAGTGGTTGATTACTATTACTGTGTATGTGTTGGCGTTAATGTGGGTTCACCTAGTGAGATTACGGGTGAGCTGACCCGTGAGCATGCATGCTGGGCCTGTTGCTATCGTGCACGTATCGCCATGAACATCAGCACAATGCTTTCATTAACATTAACAGGAATGATGACTTTCTTTCAGATAAGGTGTGATAGGTGCATTTTAACTATGCGCATCTATGCATGATCCTAGTATCACAAACTTGTGGTTTGCGTAAGTGGGCATAACTCATGAGTACTTACCTAGAATGATGCGGCATCATCTCAAGAAATACGCACTGTCATCATTTTGAGATTAATTCCGTGAGATACTTGCTCGGAGGACAGCTGACATTACCAAATGTGACTTTGTGAGAGAGTGGACCAATGCTTCGAGTTGGCTTGGGTAGTACTCGTGGGTGTCTCCAAGGAGTCAGAAGCCAGTAGCCGCACGTGAAAGTGAGGTAAGCACGAACAACCAGTATGATCGTAAGGTTGATGGATCACGGTATTGCAATGAAGGGATCACAGTCAGAGGAATGCGGACCCTGGTGCACTCTCAGCTGTGGCTTGATGGATGAGCAGTGGGCCGCAGTTTCACTCTATTGTTAAGCTGACCCATCAGTCTAGTCAATGCGATAAGTAAGTCGACAGAAACATCAAATTAATGAAGTATAAAGCATTGTAGGAGATGCCGCTGAATACGATCTTACAACTCACCATCACAAAGCATCTACAAGAAGCATCCACTTCAGACCAAAATAACCTACTTTTATCAAAAGCTCTTGCACACACAGACCTGCGTCTTCAACCAACCCAAACAACAACCGCAAACATGAAGTTCACCAACACTGCCGCTCTCATCATTCTCGCCCCTATGGTGGCCGCTGCTCCAGTCGAATCTACGGAGAAGCGCAACCCCGAAGCTACGAAGCAGTATTTCCACGTTGCTGGAGACGTTCTCGACAAGAGAGACCCCGAGGCTGCTAAGCAGTATTTCCACGTTGCTGGAGACGTTCTCGACAAGAGAGACCCCGAGGCTGCTAAGCAGTACTTCCACGTTGCTGGCGATGTCCTTGATAAGCGTGAGCCCGAGGCTGCTAAGCAGTACTTCCACGTTGCTGGCGATGTCCTTGATAAGCGCGAGCCTGAAGCTGCTAAGCAATACTTTCACGTTGCTGGCGACGTCCTTGACAAGCGAGAGGCTGCCAAGCAATACTTCCACGTTGCTGGAGACGTTCTCGACAAGAGAGACCCTGAGGCTGCTAAGCAGTATTTTCACGTGGCCGGCGACGTTCTTGACAAGCGTGAGCCTGAGGCTGCTAAGCAGTACTTCCATGTCGCCGGTGACGTGCTCGATAAGCGCGAGCCTGAAGCTGCTAAGCAATACTTTCACGTTGCTGGTGACGTCCTTGACAAGCGAGAGGCTGCCAAGCAATACTTCCACGTGGCTGGCGATGTTCTCGACAAGCGCACTGAGGCTTCCGATTAATCCAGTGTCACCTTCAAGCCCTCTGATTCGACCCATGACAACTCAGGCAATCTTTCGAAGAAAACGACCTTAATGGTCTCAATACAAGACGAAGGGGCTCAAAGACACTGCAGAGTTACTACGCTTGAAAGCAGGATGGGTACTTAGAGACGCCTTTGGTTTCATGACTAGACTCGTTTCTGTGCGATGGTTGTTTGGTCAGACCTCAGGTTGGCAATCAGACTGTTGACAAGTTTTCCTGGAGACATTCCTTTTATATTAGTGAATTGGAATTTATGATGTGCGATTTGCATCGATTTGCAACGTGAACGTGAACTTGTGAGAACTCGTATTTTCTTCCACCGTGAGCCAAAAAATGCACCTGAGTCAATTTGAAATTTATGGCCCACCCGACTCCTCACTGTCCGAAGTGATTTCCCTCGAATCGCAGCGAGGTATTTTGAAATGACCGTTAGCTTTGTTGTATGTAGGCATGCGATTAGAAGTGCACATTGACGCCATTCTTCAACATTGGTTCCATGGCGCTAACTCAGCCCCTGCAAGTTTACCCGTCCTGTTGGGTGCTTCATGGTGGATCCGTCCCAGATGCAAAAGTCCGCCGCCAAGTGGAATGTCCGCAGCGGAAGTGCAGTAACTGCAGGTATGACCCCAGGATTTGTAATCGGATGGAGTCAAGCATTGTGAGATGGCACAATCCGTTCGAGCCACCTGTTAAAACCACGAGACTCACATACATAAACCCTCCAAAAGTTACTTACATCTTGAGAATTCCACCTCGCATCCACCGTTGCACACACCCACCAATCATGGCAAACCTTGCAGTCCCCAAAGGCTCGACAGTTCTTGTAACTGGAGCCAATGGTCTCTTGGGCTCCCACGTTGCGAAACAGTTCCTCGAATACGGGTACAAGGTTCGCGGCACAGTCCGTAATCCGGAAAAGGTAGCATGGCTTCCGGCAGCATTTGAAAAGCGATATGGCCAAGGCAACTTCGAGCTTGTCCAAGTCCCGGATATGGCGGCGGAAGGCGCCTTCGATGAAGCTACGAAAGGTACGACGAGAGGAACCCTGTGAAAGCCAGCAGACAAGTCACGGGGCTGACATTCGATCTCAGGCGTTGCCGTAGTCGTGCACACAGCTTCCATCTTGACGCTCGACCCAAACCCCAACAACGTCATTCCTGCCGCCATCAAGGGCGCCCTGAGTGCATTGAAATCGGCTTACGCGCAGCCGAGTGTGAAGCGTTTTGTGTTCACTTCATCGTCAGCTGCTGCTGGTCCCAAAGACGACTCGCCAGATTCGGCAATTACCGAAGACAGCTGGAACGAGAAAGCAGTCAACATCGCGTGGGCCGATCCCCCGTACGGCCCGGAGAGAGCTGGCGCCGTCTATGCGGCGAGCAAGACGCAGGCCGAGCAGGAAGTGTGGAAGTACCACAAGGAGCACCGCAGCGAACGCCCTGACCTCGTTGTCAACACTGGTA
Organism: Colletotrichum gloeosporioides; assembly: GCF_011800055.1. Taxonomy (NCBI): domain Eukaryota; kingdom Fungi; phylum Ascomycota; class Sordariomycetes; order Glomerellales; family Glomerellaceae; genus Colletotrichum; species Colletotrichum gloeosporioides. The sequence goes on from NW_025544649.1 coordinate 105,467, forward strand.
AGAACCGTCTTCGATATCGGGGTTGACTTGGACTAACAACCAATTAGTGCTCCCCAATTTCAACTTTGGCGGCTCCATAGATCCAGTCAACCAAGGATTTCCCAGCAGCTCTGGCCTTCCGGTCATACTCTATAACGGGAAGATTGCAGCTGTTCACCGCGTCATATCTGAGCGCAAGTTTTATGTTACCTGAGCGAGCAGGGTATGACTGATTAACTTCTTTTTAGAATACTTCATCGACAATGACGACGCGGGCAGATTGCACGTTGCTGGAGCCGTTCTCGAGCATGTGAAAGATCAACGCATCTTCGGTCTCGCCCACACTTTTAGCTGGGACTTGATCCTGGAAATCTTCCGCAAGAACGAGCCTGGGAAGAAGTTCCTGGAGAACTTCTCTAACGAGCCGAGCCAGCATCCCGTCGAGGCGCGCGACAAAGCCGAGCAGTACTTGCGAGAGCTGGGACGCCCGGGCTGGACACCCTTGGAAGAGTCTATTTTGGAAACTGTGAAGGGTATTCAGGAAGCGGGCGATAAGATTCAGTTCGAGTCGTACTCCCAACTGGGTCCCCGGAAAGATGCAGCTGCGGGAGATAAGTCGAGCTAGACTCTAGTCACTTACGACCATAGATAGAAACCAATGCATGTCCAGCGACTACGGCGCTAATGAAATGTCAAACCGTCAAGAAAAGGACTTCAAAGGATATACGCAAAGGAATGCGAGAAACCTAGTCTTGAGTCTAGTTAGTTGCTAGACGACCATCACGCATCACGGACATTAATGCAACGCTGAAGTCACCTCAACTGCACCAGTTGAAGGTATTGCGGCCCCGGCACAAGTTAGTGTATTGGAATGAGTTCACTTGCAGTGGTATCTTCTCGAAATGCTTTGCCAAAGCTTTCACACAGCCATGTCCTCCGGCCCGGGTCCGGAGCACTCGCGCTCGGAAGACCCACCATTCCCCGCACCCGCCAGCTCGCACGCCGTCCAAAGTCTCAATGCATATCCAATCAGGCAAGAGGCGATCGCGAATACCAACCAGTCATCTCTGCCCAGATCTCATGGAAAACGTATGCTCAACAACTGACTAAAACACAAACTCCGCCAAACCCCGCAGTCCCTGCGCGATATAATCGACTTGTCCTCCGCCGAGGCCAGCAGTCAGCCAATCATTCACGTGGCTTAGTCACGTTCTCTCCGAATGGTGTAGTTGGTTCATCACGTTCGACTGTAATGGTTCTACCAAGATCATCGAAAGGTCCCTAGTTCGATTCTGGGTTCGGAGAACGATTCCTTTTTGTCGTTGCGTGCACTGCCTTTTGATGTCATTTGGCACTCGTGCCCGGCTGGTGTAGCGCGGTCGGCCATCCCTTTGTCACCTTCGTAAACGAGTAGTTCGCTGCATATAATCACACCACTTCCGAAAACCCTGTCACGCCATGTTGACAGCTCGTTCTCTCACCGCTTCAGCCCGAATGAATCCAATTCGTGCTTTGCTGCCGCCCCGAGATTGCAGCTAGCCGCCATGACTTCACCGGCTGCCTGTGCTTGGCCTGCGCTGGTATGTCTTCACCCCTAGAGCGTCTTTGGCGGGTATTCATTGGATCGGCCTCAAGCTCGTTATATGATCAGATCATGTATGATCTATTGGTATGGGCAAACAAAACAGCCCGTGAATTAGACGTGGATACAAAAATATCGCTTCTTCCTATAGCCGGCTGTTCGCGGCACGTGGTCATTTTTTTTTCCATCCAAGAAAGTCCGTCCTCAAAAGCCGGAAAAGTTCACCAGAAACGCCTTCCTTCGTTCAATGTATTTCTTCTCGCTTTACAAACCCATCCAGTTCCCGTTCACGCTCCCGCCCATGCCCTCGAACCCCGGCACGTACCCATTCCCAAACATGGCTGAAAACTCATCCAGCGCCGGCGGCATCGGCGACAGGCTCCCGTCGAGCCCGAAGAACGGCATCGCCGGCGGCAGCGACGCCGTTCCCTGCCTCCCGGTCCCAGGCGCTACATGACCGCCGCCGGCGCCGCTACCACCACCATGCCCGTGGCCGCCGCCGGTCCGCCAGAACGCCGCGGGGTGCGGCGGGATTGGCAGCCCCGCGTCGTGGCTCCGCTCGCTACGCGCGTCGTGCGCGGGCGTGTCCGTCTTCCAGAGCATCTCCCACTTTTTGAACCTCGCGTAGTCGGACTCCTTGGCGGAGCTCGACGCGGCGTCGTCGTTGGCGTCGAGGCGGGAGATGGCGCGCTCGAAGGCCTCGATGAGGGACATTTCGGACTTTGCGGACTCGCCGCCGGTGGACATCTCCTTGAGCATGGCGAGGCCGTCGCGGAGGGCCTCGCGCAGGCGGTCGGTCTTCTTCTGGAGGCACTGGGTGATGATGACGAGAAGGGCGGCGCGGCAGGAGGAGAACTCGGTGTAGGAGGCGCGGGCGAGGCCGATGCTGTTGCGGAGGAGGCGGCAGGTCTCGACGACGCAGAGGGCGGCGTCGACGCAGTCTGCGACGAGGACGGAGCGCGGATGGGCTTTGGCGGCGGCGGCGGCGGAGCCGGTGCGCGGGGGCAGGGCGGAGTCGGCGGGCGAGCCGGAGGAGGAGGCGGTGCTGCGGGTGGATTCGCGGGGGAAGATGAAGGGGCGGCCGGCGAACATGCGGACGAGGCAGTATTCGAGGCGCAGGTGCATGTCGGGGCGGAAGACGGCGGATCCGGGGTTCGGGTCTTTGCAAAAGGTGGTTTCTGGGAGGTTGTTCCACCAGGTGTGCAGTTGCGCCTTCATTTCGACTAGCTTGGTTATGCCGTCTGGGATTTCGTGCTTTTCAAAGGTCTTGAAGAGGGAGCTGGAGGCTTGTTAGCTGTGAAGAGGAGAAGCAGGGTGGAGTGCTTACATCTGATGGTTGATCCGGCTTAGCGCTTGGTTTAGCTGGAGGGTGGCCAGCATGTGTGCGGTGTTTGGTGGTGGTGAGCCGGCCCAGATATTTGGGCGGTCGACCGGCATCTCGGCGTCGACATCTGCGGCAGCGATGGAGAGCGGTCGGCCATGGAATATGCCGATGCGCCTGGGGTTTGTCAGTACAAGAGCCGACGGTTTCACGAACACCGAGCTTACTTCTCCGTTGTGTAGGCCGTCCACCACACGCGGTTCCTCGTCTCGCGGATGACGGGGTCAATGAGGTCTCCTGGATACTTGCGGTGCATGCCGTTCTGTATGGCAAGCTTCACGGCAAGGTTGAGGTACACGTACGACAGCCCGGATGCATCAAGAGGAAGGGTGTAGAGGCCGATGAGCAGGCAGGCTTGCACACTCTCCAGGCTGGATATCGTGATGACATCTGGCACAAGCCTACACGCCTGCTGGTAGAACATGATGCCAATGGTGTCCTCGGAGAACGGGCTGGACTCGGCAGGGGCAGTCGGCACCCTACCCCTCTCATCGCGGGAGTCGAGATACGCATATTGTGTGCCGATGGCGAAGACGATCAGGATGATGCACATTGTCCCGACATCTCGGCGTGTGAGGGATCCCGGATTCTCATACACCACGTCCAGCTTCTCCTGCAGCCAGTGCCGCTCAACGTAGAAGTAGCTGGTCTCGGCATGGTTGAAGAACGCGTGGACGAGGAAGTCAGCCACGTAGCGCGGAGGCAGTGATGAGAGCGAAGCGACAGTGTTGGATGTGGACTGCAGCTCCTCGGGGCGATAGTACTCCTTGAACTGTGTCTTGGGGCCATCGGGGGTATCCTAAACGGCGTAAGCCTTTTTGTGATCCAAGTCAATGCCGAGGGTGTACATGCATTTACACACTGCTCTATCCACTGCTTTATCCGCATGGAAAAGTTCCAGTGTGAGAACTCGCCGGAGTAGTCTAGCCATTGTCAGTTCCGGGGGCGCCTTGAACCTCATGCCTGGTGCTCATCTTACGGGTGATGTTATTTTCCAATGGCTGCACGGTGATCTCATCCACCTGGAACGAATCGGAACTTTGCGACTTCACCTCGACCTCGGCGCCGATGTCCGGGTCCATGGGAGCGTCCGGGTCTGGTTGTGGTCCCGGGGCTTCCGGGCCGGCCCGTCCTTTCTCTACGGAGTCGGCCAAGGTCTTTAAGGTATCGGCATCGAGTCTGCTCTGGCCAGTGTAGTGGGCGAGCAGACGCTCCATATAGGCCATCCGCTGCCTCAACTCCGAGTCCTCCTGCTGCGACGGACGGGGTCTATTGATATCCGCCAAATGGTGGCCTCGTCAGCCACGTGTTGAAGCACTTGATGGAGATCTATGGCGTCTGGTGACTCATGACAAAGAGTGGAATAAGAAAAGAAAGTTTAGTTTACCTTGCCGCATGCTCAGCGCCGGGCTCTTCTCTAGTCGTGGGCGTGAGAAACTCACACTGCCGGCGGAGGCGGGTGCACCGCCGGCAGGGGACTCCGCCGTCGCATTTCTCCTTGAGTCTCCGGCATCCGTCGCAGCTTGGTCGCGTCAGCATGGAAGGCACTTATTAGGGGCCACGATGACGGTTTGAGAGAGGAGATGGGCTAAGAGGGAGGGACTGGGGAGGGACGGGGAGGGGAGGGCCTCATCGTACGCTCGAACAGCCCGCTTTCGCTCCTTATCCGCGACGCGGCGCTGCTTGTGTCGTTGCAGACGCAGACCGTCGTCGGGATCCATCGACGTTCGGGTCGCGATAGCCGATAAGGGGTGTGAGAAAGAGGGCGGCGGCGGAAAAGTCAAGGCAAGGCCAGATAGGGAGCCGCACGCCGATCAGCCAGCGCAAAGGCAAGGCTCCCGGGCCGGTTCGCGGTTCCAGGTCTCGGGGGCGGGCGGTGCGTGTAACTCAAGACCCCGGAAACGGAATGCTTGTGTGCAGTGGCGGAGAATGGAGGGAGGGAGACAGGTCTGGTCTCGGCCTCACAGACAACGCATTGAGTCTCTCCCTTGCAACTAGGTAAGGTCAGGCAGGTAGAGTTCGCGGTGTGCGGCTGGCGTGCGTGCGGGTGTGAGCAAGGTATGCGGGTGGGTAAAGGGAGGATTTGTTGGCCGGCTCCAAGATTGTGTGTGAGGAGAGCTAAGATAGGCTGGAGCTGGATGAAGTCCCGCGCCTTTCCTGAGAGGGGAGAGAGGGGCTGAATTTCGGCGAAACCTGCGCCGCGGTCGGGGCTTCGGAGACCCACTCTTTTCTGCTGGCAGGACGCGGGGAAGCCGGCATGCACCCGGTCGGAGCCGAACAAACACCCCTGCACATATCCACAGACAGATCTAGAGATACCTGCTGACTCGTGACACTTCTTTATCCATTTGACATTGCACTCTGCCCGACGATGGATAGATGAGCAAACCTCATAAACCCCCGGATAGGTACTCCACGAACAGTGACAGGCCAGCTACTCCCTGTCATGCACATGCACCCAACCTGTGCATATCCGTACATCATTCTTATCTCCTCATCAACCCCCTTTACAGCTTCGCCTCGACCTTTCTCTCCCCCTCCCAAACCGACTTCAATCCCTCCTCCAGCGGACTGTCCTTGCGCGAGATCCTCGCCTCTGACGTCTCCATGATGCTGGGCAAACCGGTCTCCGCGAACGCAGCGCCGTCCCTTACCATGGCTGCAACGCCCTTGCTGGACAGGAGAATCTCAGGCATACCGTGACCTGAGAACCCGGCGATGATGAACTGCCCGGGCTTGCCAGGCACCGTCCCGAGATGCGGCATGAAGTCGGAGCTGTACCCCATAACTGTCGCATTCACTTGTCAACGATGACCTGCCTCATTCGGACACACGGGGGATGGAATGCCATGCACACTTACTGCCAGTCCACACGCGATCGACCTCTGCCCCGCTGTCCTCCCAGCCTCGGAACAACCTCTGCATGTAGCCGTCAAAATACGGCGCCGCGCCCCGCACCAGCTCGTCGTCGCGGACGTTGTCGAACCACTCCGCGCGCTTGTGCCAGAACATCTGCCGCGCCCCGCCCACGACGATGCTCCCGTCCGCCCGCGGGATGAGGTAATCGTTGTTCACGGCGTCGAAGCGGATCCCGTACGTGTTGACGAGGTGCGGCGTGCAGGCGCCCTTGGGCGACGTGATGCGGCTGCAGATGCCGCGGACAGGCACGATGCGGTTTTCGTACTGCGGGAGGACCTGCGCGGTGTAGCCGTTGGTTGCGACGACGACTTTGCCAGCCTTGATGGCGCCGCGGGGGGTTTGCAACGTCCACCTGCCGTCTGCGTCTGGCGTCTCGGAGATGTTGCTCACGGGCGTGTTGGCTTGTAGGTTGACGCCCTTTTCGAGAAGACGGTGCAGGATCTGGTGGACCATTTTGGCGGGCCAGAGGTGGGCGGCCGTGAAGGAGAAGCAGCATTTGGCACCCTTCACTCCGGATACCTGGGAACGTAAAGTCAGCGATCGACCGAGCTATGCGTTTCCATTGATGACTTGCCCTCTCGGCATCTTGTTCAGGAGTGAAAGCCACGTCCTTCAGGTTGACCTTCCCCGCTTTCAAAAGCTCGCGGTACGCCGCTTCGGTTTGCTTGGCATGCTCCGGGTCAAGGTATACATCCACAGCCCGCGTTAGGTGAAAGTCACAGTCCAGTCCCTCGCTCTCCACGAGCTCCTTCACTGCATACACGTTTGATGCCTCAAATGCAGCGAGTTTTGCTGCCTCGTCGGCCCCGTAGAGCTTGGTATACTTGGGCACATTGAAGTACGTATCGGGCTTGACGTGTCCGCCGTTCCGTCCCGACGCGCCGGAGCAGACTTTCCTCGCTTCCAGGATCGTGATAGAGGGTGGAGACGGGTTGTCTTTCAGTATTTGATAGGCCGTAGCCACACCTGCAAAACCTGCGCCGATAATGACCACATCGCTGGAAGCGGGAAGGTCTGGAGTAGTGCGATGGTCGTCCAGCGCCCGCGGGGATGAGTTCCAGAAGGAGGTGACGGGGTTGGCGACAGGGGCCCGCATGTGTGTCGGCTTCTGGGTAGCCATCATGAGCGACTGTAATTGATCGGGGATAGACGTCACGAGAGGAGCTAAGCATCAAACAGCGAAAGCGATCACACTCGATTGATAAGCGATCTGTTTCGAGTTTCTATATACAAAATGCGTGCAAATCCAAAGTACGGCTGCTCTGATCGCTGCATATAAGTGCTGCAGCATCATGAACCGACAACCGGCACAGATTCGGTGAGCACGACGCTGCAGACCGATGGCAGTCGAAGTTGTCATTCGATTGCAAGAGATAAGGTGCCGGCATGTTGATGATTCCCCGCCGATACCCCCAGAGGTCGAGTCCGGCTCGCTGCAAGCCGTCCTCACGCTTCAGGCGGGGAACACGGAGGTTCTCCGAGACCGGAGGCCGACCCGGCCACGGACGACACGGAACCGGCAACTAGCCGGTGCGCCAGACCTCGGGCCCTCAACCCAAAGATAAGGAAATATCCTCCCGACGCAGGGATCAACGGCGTATCAAGCGTATCACCTCACCACCGGCATATGCTTGCTCAATAAAAACGTTGAATAATTATTAATGACGTAGTCTTCGTTGGCTAGTATTCAGTTGCGAAAGCGGGCTCCTAATCACGCCGTCTTGTCTTCTGACGCGGCTATGATCTTCCGCGCCATCTCCGGCAGCTCGTCCGCCATAACGTCCATCTCGCCAAACAAGTCCACGCACGGTTCCTTCTCGTAGATACTGCACCACGCACCCTTGAACCCGCACCCCTTGGCCGCGCTCGCATCCCACATGTGCGCTGCGGCAAACCACGCCTCCTCCCCGTTGAAGCTCTCCAGCTGCGTCTTGTACGCGCGGGGGTCCGGCTTGCCCAGCCCATCAAAATCGCAGCTGCGCAGGTTCTCCGCGGGCATGTCGATGCCCGCCCTTGCAAAGTAGCCGCCCACGCGCTTGGCGTCGCCCGCCGTGAACGCCCACACCGTGAACCCGGCCTCGCGCAGGAGGGTGAAGCACTCCTTGATGCCGGGGCGAGCCTCGAGCTCCATGAAGCGCTCCAAGATGAAGGCGATGTCGTCGTCGGTGGCGAGCTGGCGGGGCTCCGGCACGCCGGCCTGGTAGAGCATGCGGTAGAAGAGGCTGCGGAAGATGTCGTAGAAGCGGCGGTAGCGGCCCTGGATGCTGAGGTAGGTGTACTCGCGCTCGGCGGCCTCGATCCAGGCGAAGCCCAGGAGGGCGGGCTTGATCTGGTACTCGGCGAGCTTGGGGCCGAGGCGGGTGTCGATTGCGCGGTGGATCGCGTCGTAGGACATGCAGGTGCCTACGATGTCGAAGACGACGTGTTTCCTTGGGGCTGACATGGTGGTCTCTGGGTTGTGCAGGGCTGGGAGAATTGTTGGATGATAGTGACGTATGCTGTAGGGGGTGGTGTCTTGCTTCCTAAGGCCCAATCTGGGACTACGTGCTTGACGATTTATACGCACTCATCGCCCGACCTGAAGCTTCATTAACGCTGTGATATCAAAAGCTAGCGCGGACCCTATCACCGGTGCATCATTATCTTATCTCGGTGTCTTGGGGCCGCGGGGATGAGCGGGGTACCGCAGGACCCCTCATCCCCAGCCGGCTCCCTTTTGCGGGCCCGAAGACCCGGCTGCGTATCTCTCGGCGGAGATCTGTCTGAGCAAGGTTGCCCTGATCTAGGCGAAGGGTTTTCCGGGGATAGTTGATAAGGTGCCGGTTGGGGGGCGCGTTGACTGCCGTTCCCGGTCCGCGGGGACGTCAACTCCCGGCGTGCTCACATGGGCCCGGCCGGCCGGCAGTTGACTCGAAAGACGATCCTGACGGGGCTCTACTCCTCCAGGGCCATCTGGATGCATCCGGAGACTGCTCATTCGGAAGAATCCGTGGAATCCGCGGCCTAGGGACACACCAGCGTTTGTATGTTGGCAGGTGGAAGACATGATAACCAGTGGTCGGTATCACTTGTGATCGATTCGAAATTGGTTTGGTTTAATTATCAAATGTTTTTCAATTGTGTTTCGTCGCCTTTTGCGGCAGTGTCATTATGGTATCAGTGCAAAATCAACTCCCAAGAGGGCGAGGCCGCATTTCGGCACACCCTCCGAGTCCAAAACCCATGCTATGCTTTGTCCGCCCAGTCAACTTTTTCCGTCCATGCCATGCTTTTTGCGCTTAAATTTACAGAGATGAGAAGGTCTTCTCGAATGCAGAAATCAAGAAAGGAACTGCAAAGTTAAAGGTCAGTAAAACATGCTCGGTTCCAAGTTTCAGGGTTCAATATCAACTTACTGTGAGCCTCCTCAAAGATCAACATGGGGCGGAGACGGATGGTCTCCTTGCCGCAGGCACCAATGTTCACGCCAAGGCGCTTCATGGAACCGGTCACAGCCGCCGCGCTCTGGGTGTCGAAGGCGATGTAGTGGCCCTGGCCCTTGCCGCGCAGGTTCTGGACGTGGTCGGGGAACTTCTGGGCGAGCTTCTCCATTTCGGCGTAGAGCGCGGCACCGACGCGCGCGGTCTGCTCTACCAGGCCCCTCTTGCTGATCTCGTCGACGACGGCCTTGCTGACGATGACGCGGGCCGGGTCGCCGATCCAGGTGTTGAACTGGCGGTAGGCCTTGTCGGGGACCAGCATACGGTCGCCAAAGTAGTAGCCGGCCGTCTGGGCCTTCTTGGAGAAGGTGACGATGTCGGGAGGGGAGGTGAGGTTCCAGTGGGCGTGGCCCCAGAACTTGCCAGTGGCACCGAAGCCTGAGTCGTGTTAGTGGGGATGTGTCTTGGAGGAGTTTAAAATACCGGGGGTACCTACCAGTCTGGACCTCATCGACGATAAGGACAACGTCGTTGTTCTTGGTGATGTCGCGCAGGCCCTGGAAGAAGGCGGGTGAGGCATGGTTGTCACCGCCCTCGCTCTGAATAGGCTCGACGATGATGGCGGCGACGGGGCAGTGCCAGCTCTTGAAAAGCTCCTCAACCTCCTTCAAGCAGCGCTTCTCCTCGGCATCGTTCTCGGCGGCATACTTCTCAAGAGGGTACTTGAGGGCGGGGAACGAGGCCTGGGGCCAGTTGAAAGAGGGAATATCCAGCTTGTGAACGGCCTTGGAACGGGTCGTGGACAGACTACCGAAGCCACGGCCGTGGAAGGAGTTCTTGAAGCTCATGATGGCCAGCTCGGGCGAGCCGGGGGAGGTGTTGTGCAAGCAGGAGTGGATCTCCTCGTGGGACCACTCGGCCTCGCCACGCTCGCGGCGGCGGTAGAGCATGAAGGCGGCCTTGTAGGCCAGCTCGTTAGCCTCGGAGCCGGACTGGGCGGTGAAGATGTGGTTCATGCCCTCCGGGGCGACCTTGAGCAGGCCGTCCTGGAGGATGTCGTGCCAGTAAGCGGAGGGGAAGTTGCCGATGGCCGGGCGGTTGACCAGGGCGGAGATCATCTCGGGCGACTTGGCGGCCTCGATGAGGGTGGGGTTGTTGTAGCCAACCGGGATGGAGGCGATCTGGGAGTAGCTGTTGGGCGGGTTCGAGATTAGCGAGCTGCGGGGGACAAGGTGGGATGCCGAGGATCTGCGGTGATCTCGGGAGGGGTACCTACACATCGAGGAACTTGTTTCCATCAACGTCAACGATGCTTTTGCGTGTTAGTAAATGCGCAAAAGATGTTTTCTAACCATGGCACGTACTAGTTGTCGTGGCTCTTCTCGTAGTCAACGACGAAGTGAACGGCACGAGCGTCGAAGACAGCGTCCAGCTTCTTCTGGCTGGCCTTGGACATGGGTCCAGGGACCTCCGTGGTGACCGAGTGCTCGACGAAGGAAGGCATCTTGTCGGTCTTACTTTTAAGACAGTCGGTGATCTCGGGTGTTGTCTAGGTCGAGTCTCAAGGGTAGAAGTAGAGTATCTTGATGAGATGTGACTCTGTGATGAGATTGGCGAGCAGGAGAAGACAACATCGTCGAGTTGAAGAAGAACGACTATTTATCTCCCAGAATCTCGCAATACCCGACAGCTTCCGTTCGCCCCTCGAAGACAGACAGCCGGGGACGAAGCCGGCCGGTCCCGAGCCGGCCCCATCCGGGCCCAGAACGGCTTGGAAAACGTTCCCCACCATCTCCATCGGAGCTAGCATGATCCCCCGATTGCGGCTCGTTATGACAACCAGAAACTTGCCTTGAGGCGTTTTCTGTCCCGTGCGTTTCTTTTCCCACGTGGAATTGGTCCGATTCTTTACCACATCTAGCGGGTTGATATGTGTCATGTCTCCCCTCCGCTGTCGACCCCACCCCGTGGCCCCGGGCCGGTCCCACTTTCGTTTCGCTATCGCTGGGTTTTCTGAGGCACACCGGCATCGCGACGGCACGCGCGGTCCTGTGATAACATCGTGAGTGAGTGAGGGGTTCATATAAACCGCCGGACCGCGAGGCTGTTTGCTGTAATTGCCGCGGTTCACACTAAGACATCAGACCACTTTGCTGCAGGGTTCTTGACGTGCATTGTTTCTGCTAGCAACTCTTATTCAAAATGGCGTCAGGCGCACACCAGGTGAGCGTTCATGCATGCGAAGAAGTCGCGGTCTTCCGGTCTGCCCGCAACACCGTCCCGGCAGCTGACTTGTGAGGATTAGTTGAAAGATGCTTCACTGCTGAAGACGGCGTGTTATGTGAATGGAGAATGGGTTGGCGCGGCCTCGGGCAAGGTGTTCTCTGTCGAGAGTGAGCTGCCTCCTGTTTCCAAGACCTCAAATCATCCTGACCCTGAGTGCAGACCCTTCAACTCTCGCCGAGGTGGCCACATGCCCCGAGTTCGATGAGAAGGACACTGAAGCTTCAATCCTCGCCGCTCATGAAGCCTTCAAATCTTACCGCAAGACTCCCGCGCGAGCGAGGGCTCGCTACCTGCGCAAGTGGTACGACCTCATGATGGAGAACGCGGAGGATCTGGCCGCCATCATCACCCTCGAGAACGGCAAGCCCCTGGCCGACGCCAGAACAGAGGTCGCCTACGCCGCATCCTTCTTCGAGTGGTTCTCCGAGGAGGCCCCCAGGATATACGGCGACACCATCCAGGCGAGCAACCCAAGCTGCAGGCTCGTCACCCTCAAGGAGCCCGTCGGCGTCTGCGGGCTGATCGCCCCCTGGAACTTCCCCGCTGCCATGATTACGCGCAAAGCCGGTCCCGCGCTGGCTGCTGGCTGCACTGTGGTCGTCAAGGCTCCTGCGGAGGCGCCCCTGACGGCTTTGGCCCTGGCTGAGCTCGCTCACCGGGCTGGTATCCCCAAGGGCGTGGTGAACATAATCACTGCTCTGGATAACACTGTTTCCGTAGGCAAGGTCTTGACGACGCACCCGATCATCAAGAAGGTGTCCTTCACAGGCTCGACCGGCGTCGGAAAGCTCTTGATGAACCAGTGCTCATCGACTCTGAAGAAGCTGTCTTTTGAACTCGGCGGAAACGCTCCCTTTATCGTCTTCGAGGATGCAGACCTCGACGCTGCCGTCAAGGGTTTAATTGCGTCCAAGTTTAGGATATCAGGCCAAACGTGCGTGTGCGCCAACCGTATACTGGTTCACCGCGCTGTTTACGACAAGTTCACGAAGATGCTCGTCGATGCTATCAAGGGTTTCGTCATTGGCGATGGATTCGGCGAGAAGACGACACACGGCCCCCTGATCCACGGCCGCGCGGTGGCCAAGGTGGATGAGCACGTCAAGGATGCCGTTTCCAAGGGCGCGCGGGTGCTTTTGGGTGGCAAGCCCTTGACGGAGCTTGGCCCCAACTTCTTCGACATCACGGTGCTGGCCGATATGAAGCCTGGCATGAAGGTCTGCTCCGAGGAAACGTTCGGCCCGGTCGCCGCTTTCTTTGCCTTCGACACGGAGGAAGAAGCCATCGCTCTTGCTAACGATGCGGATGTTGGCCTTGCCGGATACTTCTTCAGCAAGGACGTGTCGAGGTGCTGGAGGGTAGCGGAGGCGCTGGAGGTTGGTATGGTTGGAGTCAATATCGGTAAGAACCCCTGAAAGATCACAACAATGGTGAAAAGAAAAGTCGCTGACATGATTCACAGGCGCTATCAGCGACCCTGCGGCACCGTTTGGTGGTGTGAAGCAGAGTGGTTTCGGTAGAGAGGGTAGCAAGTACGGCATTGACGAGTTTTTGGTTACGAAGATGGTCATGACCGGCATCGAATAATGACACAAACTTAGATTTAAAGCTTTTAGACCAAGAGGAGCGATCTAATTACTAGACGAACTTATCTTCCTCCTCATAGCCTATCATTTGCTTCCTCGACAACTTGGCTGCTACACGAGCTTTGGGAGTGAATCTCTCGTCTCCAGCGATGATTGTGAACTGTTCCTTCCACACTCCCCATCTCTCTTGGCTCCACATAGCCCTTGACCCAGTTTCATGAAGCTTCTTGCACTGCTGATACACGAATCGGCCCTCGTCGGGCCACATGACCCACTGCGCAGCTGCGATAGCATCTCCCGAGATCCTGTTGGGGCCGCCGATCTTTCGCTTCTCGAGATTAGGGTAGGTTCTGCTTGATGGCATTATGTCGCCAAGCGCCGACAAAAATCCGCAGTTGATGAGCTCGAGAGCGGTGATGCGCGCAATTGCCGATTGGAAGTTGCGCCAGCGAACTTGTGTCTCGCTTCCAGGTGTTTCGATATCTGAATAAGGATACGAATATTCTAGACCGCTTCGTTAGTAACAGTGAGCAGTGCGAACTCGCCAACAATTCGGGAAGTTTGCGTATGAAAGCACACACCATCTGCTTCTCTGCGAAATATTTCCGTTAGAGCCATCCGATCTTCTCCAAATGGCCACAGGGTGATTAGACGGCTGTCGTCTTCGTTGCCATCGGGGATGCCATCGAGGACTTGGTGCTTGGGCATAGCCCTGAGTGCCTCGAGAAACTGAACAATAGCATCTTGACCAGGGTGAAAAGGAGGGAATGCGGAGCACAGCTTGGCGATGGTCGGAAATACAAGGTCGATAATTCCGCTGGCATTCGGTGCTATCGCGCGCAAGGACATGCCCTTTGCTTCTTCCTCAGAGGTCAGGTTCTTGGGGTCAGGTCTCTTCAAGAGCTCTTTCAGGCGATTTTTGGCGTCTTGAACCACCCATGCGTCAAAATCAGCCGCCGCTTCACTCGGTGTCACGGTGCCGTCGATCAAATTCTGCAGCTTCCGTTTGTAGAGGATGTCTTCTTCGTCGTCATCGTCAGCAAACAGATTCAGACTCAGAACTCTTGAGTCTAGGTCTTCAGTGGCCATTCTGAGTCGTGTTTTGTGAAGACTGTGCAAAGTAGTTAACTGGTCTGGTCGGGCCCTATCAGTGGGGAAGGCGCAGAGATGAGAAATTCTCGGTGAACGGCAGAGCGGCATGCTCTCAGCAGAACGAGCAGACGTTTTTAGGTGCCTGTTCTGCAGGTTCCAGCGAAAAACGTGAGATTTGGCGAACCATACCATAGTTTAATGAAGGATCAAGAAGAATTTCACTGCCTCAACTTGCCTCGATGTAAGTTGCCGTAAGGTAGGTGAGATGTGATGCCCCACACGAAATACCAATTAAACTAGCGCCGTGCGTGACTAGGATCAGTTCCGGTCTTCCGATGCTGAGGCTGAAGTTGTGTCTCTCGCTGACTCTCTCGCTGGTTCTGACTGGTCCCACGACTGGCCCTCTCTTCGGGCAATTCGCTTATTATCTCGCTGGCCCCGTCGCTGGTCAGAGTACCCCAGGGTCAGCCAGGGTCGATCTACAGAAACAGTCTAAAATAAGAAGAACTGGGTGCCGCCTGGGGAACGGAACAGGTACATCTAGAGATTCAAGAGGGGCGGCGGGTCGCTCGAAGTTTAACAGAACGCCGTGAGACCAAGAGAAACCAGGAAGACCTGCTCCACTAACCTGTACTACGAGAAGAACCCACCACAGAAGCATATTTGGACGTCTCTCCTCGGGTTTTCGGGTATCTAATCGCTCGATCTCTTACTAATGGTCTATTTTCGTAGTCGGTGCCTCCGACGTTCTTTCTCATACGGAAAACATGCTCTTCGCATCAATATACACAATACGTGCTGAGAATAACATATCGGTGTTCGGAATCACCTCTACATGGCCGAACAGCTGCGTTCCCAGCAGACGTCTGAGTAGCTGTGCCCCTGTGCAAAATAAATCAATAGATCTTGGCAAGAAACGATGTGTGCGCGTGAAAAAGAATATAAACGGTGAAGAAGCCTGTTCAAAGTAGGCCATGTCGCATCACAACAATCAACACCTTCAACAAACACGCCTTTACACTCTCTAGATCAACTTCGTTGGAAAACACTCCTTTACAGTCAAAATGCACTTCATCAAGACTCTGATCCCTGTCGCTCTCTTCACAGCTCCTATTTTGGCCGTCCCTACTCCTGCCACTGAGAATGGCCTGGAAGCCCGCGCGGTATGTAATCGGCAAATACGTTTTCTTTGGCTCTCTCAGATCAGTTAAATTTCCTAAGAGTCACCCACTAACCTACATTGCCTGTCAAACAGCCTCCCAAGTCAGCTCCTAAGCAAGCTGCCAAAAAGCCTGCTACTGTGACTTGCACGCCTACAAAGAGCGAGGCGAAGGAAAAGAAGTTTGTCGTGGAAATTGACGAAGTCGAGATCGAAGCTACAAGTGCTGGGTTCACCGCTGGCAAGAGCAGCTACCCGCACGTCTTCGGAAACCAAGAAAATATCAACTGGGGTGTTGAGGCTTGCACCAACGGCAAACCCACCTTGTACGAGTATCCCGTGTTCTGGCAGGGCTACAAGGGTGCCGTGTGGCAGAAGGATGAGAAAGTCAAGAACCAGAATGTATCTCCCCTGCGCGTCGTCTACGCGAACAACAAGGGATCGGTCGTTTACTGCGGCGTAATGACCCATGTGGAGGTATCGAAGGACTACCGTAGCAGCAAGGAATTCAAGAAGTGTGTCTAAGTCGTGCTGGTGGATTATCTACATTAAATACGCTCTATTTCAGGAGGCAACTTGAAAAGCTTGGGCTGGGGTAGTTTTTGCGGGTCATCATAAACATAGACATAGAGACATAAACATAGAAGTTGGCTATGTAGAACCTATCTATTCGTACACAGACTATTTCATTCTATCGCCCTTGTTCTTCTCGTCATGTCCTTTTGGGCGATATACGACGAAAAGCCCAACACTTGGCCTTGGTACTTGCTCAAAACACAGTGACTGCCCTCCAATCACCAAAGATTCATCCCAATCCCTGTAAAAAAGCTCAAAAGCTCAAAAGCTCATGCGAGAACTAAACTATTGGACCTCGATGAACCTTTTCTTATCCTTGAAGTAGTTGACCACTCTGGCAAGCCAAGGGGTGTAGGTTTTGCGGAGAGTATTGGTGTTGACCAATACAATCATGCATGAATTGGCACGAGAAAGGGTGGATATTAGCAAACTCCTGTCGCCCGTGTTTCCAGAGTCGTCGGACCTCACGAGGTCAACCGTAACTAAATCTCTTTCGGGCATCGTGCCTGGTGTATGTGCCTCCATATGACAGATCCCCTCATCTTGAAAGGCTTTTTCCCATTCAGTGACGCTGGAGTTGTAAGGAGTCACCACTCCTGCAGAAAATTGGTGAGTCGAATTGGTGTCGTTCCGGAGGGACCCTTCGCGAAGAGGCTTCAGGATGGTTTGCAGAAGCTGACATCCCTCATCGATGTGCTTGGGGTTATAGTATCCCTCTGCCGAGCTGATCTCTTTGGAATCCTTTACATTGATCATGATGGCAAATCCAGAAAGCTCTTGACCGTACCTTTGCGCGACCAGGTCCCTGAATAGAGTCTGTGTTGGCGACGGAGAAGGGTTCTTCTGCACTGCCGTGATGCGATTGCCGTAAAAGACCTTTGAAACGACGTCGCCCACCAGGCCGTTTGACCTATGATCGGCACACAGGTATTCATCGTGAGGGATCATGAACGAAGCCACCATCCTTTGCAACAGCGACGTTTGAAGCTGGCTTGCGAAAGGATTGCTCTCTTTCATGGCCTTGAACCTGGCATCTCCACTTGCTCTTTTCGAAAAGAAGGCTGATTCCTGCTGATCAGGATCGCCAACGAGGAAACAAGCTAGAGGATCTTGTTCCGCAATCAGGCACATAGTGTCGACTTCGCTGGATGAGCCAGCATCTTCGTGAACACAAATGTCTGCCCGAAAAGGCTGTGGGAATACCGGCGAAGCGCAGATTGCTGCAGGGGTGCCGACGACGACTTGAGTGGAAGACACAATCTCATATGCCAACGAGTAGATAGAGTCCGCACAGAACATGAAATAGTCTTCCTTTTCCATGCATTTCATGATTCCACTCTGCAGCTCGGCGTCTCTTTCGTTCAGCTTTTCAATTGGCTGTCTAAGTCGTTTTGCTATCAGGCCTTCCATAGTGAGCTCAGGTACTCGAGTTTGGTGACTGCTGTTGGCTGTCTTGAAATGAAACCCGTCCGGGTCTCCAACTGTAGCGATGCTGCGACCAGGGGGGCTCCCTGGTGTGGTTGGTGATGACACTTTGCAATGTTCTTGACGTTTCCATTCTTGACATATTCGCCGGATCATCGCACATTGACGTCTCTGCTGCTCTTGATGCCAATCCGCCCGTAGTGTCTCCTGCATGTCCGAATCATGGTACGGCTTATACTTTGGATATTCATCCCAGTCAAGAACGTCCCTGGCATCGAATAGGCGTAAAACTTGAAAGCTATCTTGAGGGTTGTATTCCTTTGCCATGTCCAAGTATCGTACGAATATATCGTCGCAGGTCGAGTTGGTGCCCGCCTGTACCAAGATTTGCGCGAATGGCTTATTCAGTGTCTTCGTTTTGGAAGTAGGACGAAATAGAGGTTCCATAGCTGCGAGCATGGTCTGGAAAATCATAGTGGTCGTCTTCCCCGTCCCAGGTTCGCCGACGATTGGTACATAGAAATGAGGTGATTGGACGATTTTCTGAATGAGTCTTTTTTGTCCAGATGATGGTGTATCGTGAGTTCCTCTGGAACAGAGTACATTTTGTTGGTTCCTTGCCTCAGAAGTAAAACGAGCGAGCGCAGGAAACCGTGACCCAAGGACGGTGTAGTGCCGAGGAGACATCATTCGGTAGTCCTCCACCGCATCTCGAGACGTTTTGCTTGCAGAAGGTCCGCTTCCAAAGCAAAAGAGTTTCTGAAGCGCTCTTATCCGAAAGTCCCATTCCGTCTCATGGGCTATGGTGATCTTGATATCGTAGTCCCCTGACATGACCTTCTCCTTCACTTGGTCATCAGTGAGGTCGAGGGGAAGCTCTGGGAACTCCAGTTTCACCGGAATTTCATTATCCTTCCAAACGTAAGGCGGATCTGAAAAGGGTAGCTTCATTTGGTAGATATGGCATGAAGGATCCCACTTATAAGACGGGACAGAGATGCGTTGGGCGCTACACCATATGTCGGTATCCTGCGCATGAACAGGCTGTCGAGTAAAGCCTCTTAATATGAGGTCTTCAATGAATGTTTCGATAAGAGACCATACTTTGGGGAGATGGCACCTTTTGTATCCATTCTTTGGAGGTTTGGTTGTTTCCAGAAGCTGGTCGAACATCTCTCGCACGAAATCTTGGTGTTCCTTAGCAATTAATCGCATCATGAAGTCGTCGCATTGGTTTCTGTATTTGATGGAATCACCACCATAATCCCTCAGAAACTCCGATACCAGATCAAACAGATGTTGCAGACCGTGTTGGGTAGCAGAATCAACACGTATGGGTTCTGAGGTCTTGGTTGGTTCGTCAAACTTTTGTCCCATGCCAGTGACACATTCACATCCGGGGTTCGTATCCCAGCCAAGAACTGCTGAGGCAGCAGACATGGAACTGCATGCGTCCCGCATACCACGTCCGCAATCACTTAGATCCAAGTCCACAACTTCTGAAAAAGAGGAGCTCCAGGAATCGTACTCATCAGAAAGGATAATGCGGCGTGTAACTTCGATGGCGGCATGGATTCGAACCTTCGAACGGAGTCGGGGTAATCGACGCCTCGAGTCGTGATCCAGATTGGCGGTTTTGACAACCAGCATGTACTCGGTAGGGTCACCTGAGGTATCGTGAAACCTCGAAGGAATGGCAACAGCGTTTGGGGACATGGAGAGCCCAACAGCCTCATCTCGACCGCTTTTCCGTTCCCAGTCGGCGGTGATGCCGTACCTGAGGTAGATAATTTGCTGCTCCTTCGACCAGAAACGAGGGGTAGCCCTGGTTGAAGCAATGTGTGGTCGGCGTGAGAATCTTAAAAGATCTCGACTTTTCGGTTTGTAGAGCTTGAATGGTCCACCCTTTTGCTTGTTGCGAGAATAAGCTTCCAAGAGGAGCGCTATCCACACCTCGATTGGATGGCTGTTTTCGGTCTTGGGCACGGGAAGCAAAAGCCGAATAGTAAAGCCAGTCGGGTTCGTCTTCTTGACGCACGATATGTGCTCTTTGATCCGTTGCACTAGGGATTTGGCAGGAGCTGAGAGCTGGATATCGTAGCGTCCCAACCGGCAGCGTAGGAAAACCTGCTTGACTTCGACTTCGATATTCTTGGCGTTGAGTGCTGCCTCTGTGTTTTGGCCACACTCTTGATAGATATGCGTGATTTGGCCAGTGCTCAAGTAACTGTGACGGATACCAGCTACTTCGGTGTCTGGGATGTCGATACTGAGCAAAACGGTGTTCACCCCTTTCCCGCCACAGCCGCCTCTTGTCATGCAAAAGTCAAGGTGCAAGACTGAATGATCGAAATTTGGGACCGAGAGAGAGAAACGCTAGGAAAAGCTTTCGCGGGCATCCCTAGCGGCGACGTTGCTGCTAAGAGTATCGGCACCGGGAAAGCCGAGAAAGTCGGATTTGTCCGTCTCGAGCAAGACGATCGCCGGGAACGCATCGGAATGGGGATTTCGTGATGAATGCTTGCGATCCTTCTTGGTCAATTTGTACTGCTTCAAGTCAGAAAACAAAACACCTCTATTTGACGGAGCGATAGTAATGACGTACTGATGGCGGGGACGCCTGAGATGGGATTGACTCCATATTATGGGCATTCCTTTCGAAGAGGAGTGGTAGTCCAAATCTGAGGCGACTATTGTGTAATCGGCAGGAAGCTCATCAATGCGGACGACAAGGTTTGGGTAGAACCAGTCTCGTAGAATATTTCCGCCGGGTAGTTGTATGCCTGCAAACCGGACACGAAGCCTGCGGGTAGAAGCTTTCTTTTTGAGGGTGAAAGCAAACGGTGAAATTCGGGAGTTCACCTTTCAAGTGGGGCGGAGGGTNTTTTGAGGGTGAAAGCAAACGGTGAAATTCGGGAGTTCACCTTTCAAGTGGGGCGGAGGGTGAGAACTTGGATGCATAGAAGGAAGGAACGATCTTGAGGTGCTCTCCTAGGCCGGCGCCTGCCCAATCTTTCCTCATCTACGTCATCAAGTGCCGCCTTCACAGGAAAATTCATCTTTGGCAAGTGTTTGACTCAGTGTTTTTTTCTTCTGTCAATTATAAAACTTTTATCATATAAGCAAATAAGGTGGATTAATCAATGAGCTCAAAAATCGTTGGTCAACTTTCAAACTTGTAACTCGATCATCGCCAGACCGACATTACTGAACAACGAATATCCGATCTGTTCCACGGATTCTCTCATTTCCCTATTGAGAAAAAAGAAGAAAAAAAAGAGGAAAGGAAGAGAATGTTGCAGATCCTGATTACAAGATTTCGAGATACTAAGACCAGCTTGCTATTATTTTCATAGCCTAGAAACTCAATGAGCCAAGTGACACTCCAGCTGAATCGCTGGAAAGACAACTGACTATTTGTGGAGAGAATCGGTCGGTTCTCCTGCCAATTGCATCTCTCTCACTCCATGAGTCTGATATCCAGGCTCTCGTTCGGGAAGTATCCTCTTCCTGCTTTCTACTGGCAAGTTTCTCTTGAAATTCAAACCACAGACGGCTTCAGCTAATCTCCAATACAAAATGGGCTGTGACTACCCCATGGAACATCAATAATTGCTCCGAGAATTGGATAGCATATGTAATCACTTACAAGAAACCCCCAAGTCTTTTGATTAATGGGCAAATGATTTTGACATGTCAACTAATGATCAGCGTTTGAATTACAGTGAAAATCGCCTAGAAATGATTTGGAAACCCGTCAAGGTTGAGTTTGGTTGCTTCAACACTTTCCGAGGTCAGACCAGACCTGCAGAGCTGTCTTGAGCAGCACGAAATCTGGGCACACCCAAGATAACGATGACTTGTATGTCCAGGCGTTTCAGTCTTGATAACCCAGGCCGGATGATGTCGAGATACCATACCGGTCGTTACAAAAAAGTCTAGGCGTTCGTAGACTTGCAGTAGTTCGCATCCAATCTTGCATGCATACCGCAACAACCGTTAACGCCGGTTGGATGACAGCTCTTGGCATCCCACACGAACCGGGCCGGTCAAGACACGGGGCACAGACCAGCCGGGATGTCGCCCCGGGCCCACTTTGAGTCGCTGGTTGTCGATATCCGGGCAGAATTGCACGAATCGTAACTCGCCGCGCGAAGGAAAAAAAAGCACGGAAACAGCAGTATGTCTGCCCGGCACGCAGATAAACCCACCGCTGATCACGACCGTATCTCTGGAATGTGGAAACGCGGGGGTGATGAGTGTGGGACTCGAGATACGGACGTTGTTTGAACGTTCGCCGGTCGTCCAGGCAAGGCATCTGTTGGTCCTCCAAGGTTGAAGATAACGCGGCTTGTCTTGGGTTATCCCGGCACCTGTACGCCGCTGGTTTTCCTGAGTTTAGAGGAGTCGCATTCGCGAAGATAACAGAGCGGGGTTGCAGATACGCCAACTACGACGGCTTGCGGGCAAGATGTTCAGAGGTGCACGGTGGCAGAAGAAAATGCCGAGACGATCGCCCATAATTAGGATCGATAAGAGAATATAACATAAGGATGTTCCCATTCCTTCTCTTGTTCAACTGTATTACTTAGCCGGCACTGTGACTGGTCGAGTTGTGCATCTTTCCCGAACCGTTTTCCGGCCACAGCCAACCGTTGCCCGCCATGGCCGACATCAAGACAGCGAAAGATGCCACCGATAACGCCGATATGGCGGAGGCGTACACGGCCAAGGTCAACCTTTCCGAGCACGAATTGGAATTGGAACAGGCGTTGCAGAACTATGTTCCAGACTCTGAGGCTGAGAAGGCCTTGGTTAGGAAGTTGGACATGTACATGGGTAAGGCGTGATTAGCTAGAGCCCAGGCCGCACCTTAACTCTAACGAACGATAGGCCCTACGCTATGGTTCATGTACATTCTAGCGTACATTGACCGGCAGAATATCGTACGTTCGTCCTATCAAACTCTACAAGGATGTCGCTGACAACTACCTTTAGGGAAATGCCAAAGTTGCCGGCATGGGAACTGATCTCAACCTCAGTGACGACCGTAAGTGTCTAGGGACTTTCAGACCAGCGCGGACTTCTAATCCCACGCAGAGTATGCCATGCTGCTGTCCATCTTCTTCATTGGCTACCTAGTTTGCGAAGTGCCGTCGAACATGATTCTCACCAGATCCCGACCGTCGTGGTACCTTCCCGGCATCATGATTGTCTGGGGCTCTATCTGCGCCGTCATGTCTGTGGTCAAGAACTACGAAGGAATGCTGGCTCTGCGGTTCTTCCTTGGCTGCATTGAGGCCGGATTCTTCCCTGGTGTTTTATATGTCATGACTTGCTGGTACAAGAAGGCTGAAATTGGTAAGTACTCTCACCGGTGTCGTCGGGAAGAGCAATCTGCCGCAGCGGAACGCTCTAAACAAGACCCACCAAACCTAGCCCACGTCATCTTTGGTACTAACGTGAAATTGCAATCTAGGAAAGCGGTTCTCGATCTTTTACACCGCCTCCGTATGCTCGGGCGCAATGAGCGGCCTCCTGGCGGGTGCAATCACTGGAAATATGGAAGGTGTCCGGGGTATGCGCGGATGGAGATGGCTCTACCTGATTGAAGGCGTCTGCACCATCGGATTCGCTATCGGCCTCAAGTTCATCTTGCTCGACTTCCCCGAGACCACGAAGCGATTCTCATTGGAGGAACGTCAGCTTGCCGTGGTCCGAATGATCCACGACCGTAATACCACCGCGGCCAGACATGGGCAAAGGCTCACTCACTGGCAGTCGCTCAAGGCGGCTCTGGCGGACCCCCGGACGTACATCTTCATGGTTCTGTTCACCATGGACCTGGGTTCTTGCACCATCTCCTACTTCATTCCCACAATTGTCAAGCAGATGGGATACACCTCGGTCATGGCCCAGTACATGACGATTCCCATCTGGATGGTCGGCGCAGTGTTCTTGGTCGTCCTCTCATACACTGCGGATAAGACCAGGGACCGCCGATGGCACATTACAGGATGCATGGGTCTCAGCTTCATCTGCACCATTGTCTGCGTGACAGTTTCCAACCCCAAGGTGGTCTACGCCATGCTGTGCTTCTACATTGCAGGCCTGTACACCTCTCTGCCGCTGATGCTTAATTGGACCTCGGAAACCATCGCCCTCCCTGCGGAAAAGCGCGCAGTTGTCGTGGCCCTGGTCAATTCCGTCGGTAATCTCTCGGCGGTCTATGGAAGCCGACTGTGGCCTTCCTCGGACGGGCCCCGCTTCGTCAAGGGGTTCGCAACCACCGGTGCCTTCACCGGCTTCGGAACCATTTTGGCCGCGCTCATCCCGATCATTTTCTCGTATCTCCCCAAGGAGGGCCGCACCAAGGCAGAGCGCGAGATTCTGGAACGCGAGAGAGAGTTTGTCGAGAATCGGGTCCCCGGCGAAGTCTAAAAGAATTGAAATCGTATGAGGCCAGGAATTGCGAGATGGTCCGGACTGTGGGGGACGTTGCTTTTCTTCCCACAAAAAGGGCGGTAGGGCGGAGGAAGAAGGGGTTCTGGCCAAATAGGCAATATAAATATATGAACTGCAACTTTGAGTGCAATTGACGCAGTCCTGACAAAGCCGTATTTTATGGGACTGTCTTTCCGTCAGCGGAATGTTACATGCTGATCGCAAAAGCCAAGCAGCAGCTTGCCGGCCTTGAATTCTGGAGCTGACACTCGCTTCTATCCGTCCATCTGACCGCTGGTGACTGTTGCGGTCGGCACTCTGAGCCGAGATCTCATTCCTTGAAGAAAGGGGAACAGCCCGGGAATACTGGGTTTTGGGGGCGTTAATGGGATTTTTATGGGATTTTATGGGTTTGCGTTCCCACAACAGGTTCCCACGGGTTCCGTCTCACCGGCTCGCGCGATCCTTTGAAGAATTGAAGAATTTGGACGTCGCCACCACAGCATCCACAATTTCAGGGACGCATCATTTTCATGTGGCTTGATAATTCTCCTTGGACTGCTCGAGATGTGGCTCCCAACCGGGCGCTCAGTGGGCTGGGCTTTGAGGCTCAATCTATTCCTTGGCATGCATATCCTGGCTTGGGAACCTCGGGCAATTCGTCCCGGCATGGCAGACCCCTGAAAGCTTGAAAAAGGCGTCGTATGCGAAATGCAATCACGCCGCTTCCCTCGCCAGACTACAGACCGCTTTAACCCCATCCAGCAAGTCAGCCTTTCCGTGCCACTCTGACTCGAAACAGGCCAGGGGAGACTCGCGCGGATAAGCATGAAAAAAAGTCTGCAATCTCTTTTACTTTTCTTTCATCATCCCCTATCCGCAGCCCATGCCCTTGGCAGTCCTTCCGTTTAAACATGGCTCACGCCTGCTGAGCACACGTGCGACGCGTAAAGCAACGCCCAAAGTCAAGGGAGAGCTTGAGCTTGGGCCAGGGGAGATGAACTGGAGCCCTTGACGTGTGTGTGATGCGCCAACCGCGGGTTTATGCTTAACAGATCATATCCATCTTCGAGAAGACATAATGACAACGGAGAGCGACCGAGCCTAGAAGCTTCTTAGCTTATTCCCACATCCCCGTTCGCCTGGGTTTTCCATGCCCACCACTCACCGTCGAAGGCGCCCCCATGCCAGGTGCCGAATTGCGCGGAAGGATGCGAGAAGACACCACCCAACAAATGCGCCGTGGCGGGAAATTCGAACCGTTTCATCGGTACGACTTTTGGGAATGCCAAGAACCAGCTGCGATGACCTCGGGTGCAGCAGAGGAACATTTCGCCTGCGTTACCCCATGTTGAGTGGCGGAAATACCTACGAGGAGAGACATTGCAGACGGGGCAATTGTGTCTCTTCTGCATGCGCTACGTGCGAACTGCCGCTGATGGTACCGCGTGACAACGCACCCAGGCACCTGGGCTCCTCGGCTCCATCGATGGCAGTCTCTAGCCCCGGCTTTGGCCCCTACACGTGCCCTACCGGCGGAGACGTGCAATCCGCTCCTTTTACATCTCATTGATGGAAGTCGCTGGCGGTGCGTTTGCGAGGCTTGTTGTTGATGCTCGATTCGGTTGGTGCCGCCGGTGCTATCACCAAACAACCCCGGCGCCAACGTACGTGGTAGATGAAGGGGTTTCGGAGCGCAGTAAAACCCCACGAATCAGTGGAGAGGCTCCACCACTCTATCCCTCGAACAAGTCGGCTCCGGCACCCACGCCATGGGATTTTCGGAAAGTAGTGTGGGTGGCTTTTGCTTTGCGCCCTCGGCCGATTACAGATTTTGAGGCCTCGAAGGGCTAGAGCCTAGACAGCTTGTCAGTAAGATGAGGTTGTCTGTCGTCTTCGTCCCTGTTGGTGGGGGTTGTGCAGGGCTGTTCAGGGGGCGAAGAGGAACGGCGGAAGGAAAGACGAGACGAGACTAAGATGGAGCTGAGAAACAGAGGGAGGGACGATGAACCAACAGAGTGTATATATCGTCGACATCAGCCGGCTGTTCTTGACTTGGGAAGATCCTTTCTTCAGCAGCTTTCGCTCTTCAACATTCTCTCTTTATTCGACTACCGACTCCACATTCATTCTTTTGTACCTACTACTTCTGTCCGTTCCGAAAGCTTAGCACCATGAGATCTGCATCCATCCTCTCCGCGGCACTGGCTGCCTTTGCTCCCCTGGCCTCGGCCGCGGACGCCGTCGTTGGCGCCGCTGAAGGCTTTGCCAAGGGCGTCACTGGCGGTGGCAGCGCCACCCCCGTCTACCCTTCCACTACTGCCGAGCTTGCCTCCTACCTCAAGGACTCTTCTGCTCGCGTCATTGTCCTGACCAAGACCTTCGACTTCACCGGTACCGAGGGAACTACCACCGAGACTGGCTGCGCGCCCTACGGCACTGCTTCGGCTTGCCAGGTTGCAATTAACAAGGACAACTGGTGAGTAAACAGTTTGAAACATTGTTTCCTTGCATTGTTACTGACATTGAGGTTGTCAGGTGCACCAACTACCAGCCCAACGCCCCCAAGGTCTCTGTCAGCTACGACAAGGTAGGAATTCGAACAGGAATTGTTTCTAAACTTCTCTGACATCGCCAGGCGCCTTTCTCACCTCTCATAGTCGGCAGCAATAAATCTATCATAGGAAGGGGTTCTGCGGGTGTGATCAAGGGCAAGGGTCTTCGCATTACCAACTCTGCGAAGAACGTCATCATCCAGAACGTGAGTTGAGTCAATGCTAAGTTTCGAACCTATTTAGCTGACGAACGTAGATTCACATCACGAACCTGAACCCCAAGTACGTCTGGGGAGGTGATGCTATCTCTCTGGACGGCACCGACCTCGTTTGGATCGACCACGTCAAGACCTCTCTGATCGGTCGCCAGCACATCGTCCTCGGCAACGGTGCCTCTAACCGTGTCACCATCTCCAACAACGAGATTGACGGTTCTACCTCTTGGTCTGCCACCTGCGATAACCACCACTACTGGGGTGTCTACCTGACCGGCAGCAACGACATGGTTACCTTCAGCAGTAAGACACTCTTCGCCACAATACCCACCAGCCTAAGTTGTACAAGTACTAACGCCATTTCCCGCAGAGAACTACATCCACCACACCTCCGGCCGCTCCCCCAAGGTTGCTGGAAACACGTACGTTGCCCTTTTCCCTTCCCCTGATATCCTTCTGCACCCCGCATCATCTATATGTATTAAGAAGCTGAATCTAACGTAAATCGGGCAGTCTACTGCATCTTCAAGGCAATTACTTCTATGAAAACTCAGGCAGGTCTTTTCTTTATCTTTTGAAGCTTTTGAAGCGTTACAGGACGTTGTGGCTGTTCTGCGATGGTTTTTGATCTTCGGGCGCCGCTCCGGGTCCGACTCGGCCCACTCCCGGCCGGTCGGTGCACGGACCACCCGACCGTCCGCGAGATGTCAACAGACACTGCTTTGAATCTTCATGAGGCTTAACAAATAACTAATACTCCTCAACAGGTCACGCCATGGAGGCTGATGCTGGTGCCAAGGTCGTCGCCGAGGGCAACGTCTTCCAGAACGTTGTTGCTGCCATGCAGTCTGGTCTGGCCGGCAAGGTCTTCTCCAGCCCCGATGCCAACACCAACGCTCAGTGCTCCAGCTACCTCGGCCACACCTGCCAGCTCAACGCTTACGGCAGCTCTGGCTCTCTCTCCGGCTCCGACACCAGCATTCTGTCCAGCTTCTCTGGCAAGAACGTCGCTGCCACTGTCACCGCCAACGACGCCAAGAACGTCCCCAACACCGCTGGCTTTGGAAAGATCTAAGCTTTGGGTGATGGGATTGTCTCTGGCCGGGATGAGGCTCTGGAGGAGTCGCCTGGTTTCAGTTGAAGTAGTTGAGAGGAAGCAAGGGGGTTGAGTCAAGGCACACGAGTGACCAACGACAGATTCATGTACATATCTTACTTTTTACCGTCGAGGACGTAAATACTATGCTTGATGCATCAATTTCTTCATCTATCGTCTGATCTCCTTAATCTTTTGGGACGCTCTTGAAGCAGCATCGACATAAATCGAGTGGAGATCACAACATCATGCTGTGCATAGCTAGATTCTCTGCGTTAATGATTTCAACCGAAGACGGCAACAACATAGATCACAACAGTCTAATACTGCGTAAACAATAGAATCAATGAAAGAGACTAAGATAATAACAAACATGATAGCGACGAAGATCACAGGCACGACGACAGGCACGACGACAGAACCTTAAGGTAATCAGACTCATGCAAGGCATCTCAGGTAGGCCAAAATCAATTGCTCGTGACGTATCTAAATGTCTTCATGGTCAAAAGCAAAACGAAACTTGATCTTTTGACTCGTGTTTTCAGAAATTGGCGTGAAGTGCATGTCCCGCAGGTGTCAGGTCGCTTGAGTGACGCAGCCGCTAAATGTAAGGATCTCGACTTGTGACCACTTTTGATAGTTCGACAATACATCGGCGAGATCAGAATGAGCCAAGATCCAGGCCAACTATGAGTCGATGGAAAACCCACCGCCGCCTGCTGTAGACGTATCGAAGCACTGGCTGTAGGGTTGGAGAAACGCCAGGCTGATTGAGTAAGACTGAGGTCAGAAAATCGGAGAGAGGAATATAACAAAACTTATGATTCGATAGGCTCATGTCAGTAACATACGTAACATTGCTTTGAAGCACGAATTACACCTGAAATCAGCGCGTATGACTTTTATGATGCTTTTACACTTAAAGGCATACATACCGCCGTCCTATCTAGCCTGCACGTTTAAGGCGAGAGGCTTAGGTTTAAGAAACACACATCCACAGACAAATGAATAGAAATATATTTTTGGCCACTCTTGAAGAAAAAAAAAAAGTAAAATTGCACACGTTACCCTTTCATGGAATAGTCATACAACGCATGAGGGTACATGAGTTACCTAACTTATTCAGAAGAAGGGTCTTGAGGCTGGCAACTTCCAAAAGAAGTTTCCCAAGGTAAATGTTTAGATAAGTAGGTGTATGGGGAAAGTAGACTCTCGGTGTACTCCTTCCGTATTTGAAATTACCAAAATGCTTCAGCCGTAAGGAGGGCCACTCGACTCCAATCAGGAAAGACCGCGTCCACTGAGGAACTCCTACCTGCAATTTCCTTTTTCAAAAAAAAAAAAAAAAAAAAAAAAAAAAAAAAAAAAAAAAAAAAAAANAAAAAAAAAAAAAAAAAAAAAAAAAAAAAAAAAAAAAAAAAAAACCAGAAAAAAACAATTCTCGCTCTTCTTCCAGACCTCTCAACTGCAACCCTGCGATCCTCCAGTCACCAAGCCAGATCATAAGCAGATAAGGCCAACAGAAATCTCAAGCCTTCCGTTCTACGAAGATTTTACTCACGGGTAAGTCTTTTCCCGGCATACTTTATTGCACTGATCGAGGCTGACCGCAGTGAAAACTTAGCCGCAATGAAGAGCAAGCTTTCCTCATCCCCAGCCCCAGAGGGGCTGAGGAACAAAGATCAAGAAACCACCTCGGAATTGATATCAGAGATCCGACGTGGTGTCCACACAGTCTGGGGAGGGATCGGCGCAAGCGAGGAGCGAAAGCTGAGAAACGTCCTTCAGAAATTAGTCGATGATATTGACGGGCTGGAGAAGACCTTGTCCAGGACCGTGAAACAACCCAGAGAGCACGACATCTCCACCATCGACAATAAGCGCCACAAGATGAATCGCTTCTCAGAAGAACCCCATATTCACAACATGAACTCCGTTTCAACACGTCATATCGCGGCAGACGCCCATTGCAAGATTGAGAAGACCGAGGATGACGTTGACTTGATCAGCACCACCTCCTTCAACCCCGTCGTTGATCTCACCTCGGGTACTACATCAGACGAAGAGAGCCATCAGGCTTCCACGCCCTCCTGGGTTGATGCTCTTTTGGCTTCCGCAGCGACAGTAAATGAGCAGTGCGGTCATGAAAACGACACATACGCCACCCGGAGACGGCTAATTGAGAAAGAAGATGACGATAGCAGTGAAGAGGAGACATGTGATGCTACGGTCAAGTCGCAGGGCGCTCATCAAGACGAAAGCCTCAACGCCATCGAAGTGTGGTTTCGAGACAAGGTTCACCGCGGGCACGAACTGCTGGGCCTACTAGCCTTGGTTGACTTTCACGAGTCCAACCCCGACAAATGCAAGGTTGGCCGTGAAATCTGCCGTAATCTTCGAAGAAAAGTCGAAGTGGCTGAGCAGTCAATGGGGTGCGATTGGGAGAAGACCGTTGGCACGCTGGCTCGAGCCGTCTCTGCGCACCTGGCAGATGCTGGCGAGAATTTGGAGGATGTCCTGGAGAGGTTTCAAGACCATGCGAAGGAGATCGAACCCAAGCCTGACTTCGACGACCTGATGCTCGACAACGCGGAGTACATCGACCGATCCAGACCCTCGGGGAAGCACAACATCTACAGCACTGGCGTTGAACGCCTTCCTAGCCCCACGCCTGACACGTCAGAGCTCTTTCTGCCAGACCGCCCAAAGACACTTCGCAGCTCCAGCTGCCGTCCTCATCTCTCCCCTCCGATCGCGGCAAGAACACCCAACAAAGCCGAGCACAGCCAAGACCTCCTCGACCTCATCAACGCATCGACCGTGTCCCGGGGCCAGGAAGCCATCTACACGCCAGGCAGTAGCTCTCAGCAAGATAACATGTGTACTTCACGCATGTTCTCAGAGCCCAAAAAGGTGCATTGGGATATCGAAAAGAAGACTGACGCCGACAGTGGAAAGGACTTGTCCGGAGACAGAAGCGAAGGGAGTGACGAAGACGACAGTGACGAGGAGTCTGACCAAGAGTCGGAGAGCGATGGCGACGAGTACAGCGACGAGGACGACAACGGAGAGGACACAGAAGATGATCATGGATGCACTAACGTCCGCGTCAACCAAAGGCAGATCCATTTTCTGAAAGACATCCTAGAGGACCACGGTCAACAGGAGGAACCCGACTCGTATTGCTCCGGAGAGCACGAAGATCTGGAACACGGGCTCGACATGTGTGAGGCTTTCGCAGACGAAATGACGGGGGAGATGATGATTGCCGGAGTCGCCTACGAAGTTGCTAAACACTTTTACGATTACGGTTTCAGTCCGAGGAAGACTCTCAAAAGCTACATCACGTCCGGAAAGAACTGTGAGTGGGATCCCTGGGGTAAGGAGGAGTTGGTTGCTGCTGGAAAGTTGAAGCCTTGGTTTAGAGAGAGAGCCTGGTACTCGGACAAACACTGAAGTCTCGGACAGAGGTCAAGGGGCCGAGGGTATTGATACTATGGGGGCCTCTGATTGTTGGACCGGAGAGAAAAGGATAGCGTTGGGTGGAAAAGGCTCAACGCAGTCATGGGGCATTGGAAGCGACGATGAAGCACGAAATTGACTTCCAAAGCATTTACGGATTTAGAGCTTGCTTAAAGAAACGACCTGGCATTCAAACCTTTTGTAGCTTGAATCCACCACTCTGGAAGTACCGCGCGGATGCGAAAACACCTGCTGATGCAAAAATGGCCAATCCGCAAAACAGCTGCAAGCCCAGATAGTCACCTCCCCGCGCATCCACAATGGCACTCGCTATAGGACTGCCCGTCAGAGCACCAAAAGATTGAAACGCAAACGCCGTACCAGTTCGAGCACCAATTTCTCTGATGTCGGAGATTTGAGCTATGAGGGTGGGTCCGATGGATGTAAGGCCAGATGAGCAGAAGCCGAATGCCGCCGTAAAGATGAGAATACCGGCGTCATTTTTGATCGGGATCCAGAGTGCCAAGCAAGTAATGCCCGTGAGGGTTGCGATCATGATCATGATGTTGTATCGGCCGACCCTGTCAGCCAACAAGCCCGGGACGATACGCCCGACGATCCTATGTCCACCAGGTTAGCAATCAAGGTATTTCAGCGACCGACATTGGCAACATACCCAACGGCGTGCATGATTGGCAGCAGGTAAATGACCAATTCCTCGTCCATGCCCTGAGCTCTAGCTTGTAGAATCACAAAGTTGTACGGAACAAACAGACCAAGAAAGACCAAGAAGAGTCCGAAGACTGTCGACATCATGGTTGGTTCTCGAATACCTCGGAAGTACTCCTTCATGTCTACTGGCTTTTGTTCTGGCTTGAGGCGAGATCTGACGGTGCAGTTGGCGATGATGAGGAGGAACAGAAACATGAAGCCAACGCAGCGTATCGCCCAGCCAAATCCAATCCTATCAATCAACTTGGGAATCATGATGGGCAAGATGATGCCACCGCAAGAGGATCCGGACATCATGACGCCAAAGGCCATCCCGCGTCGACGATGGAACCAGGTGACGAGGCAAGACATGGCGGCGCTGGTCACTGCACTCGCGCCGATGGGGCAGACGATGCCCTGAGCGAGGAAGAAATGATAGTATTTGGTGCCCAAAGACTCCATCATCATGCCAAACACATATGTGATGGTACCGCCGAAGAGGATCCATCGTGGCCCGTACTTGTCAAAGACAAATCCCCACTAGTCTTCACGTTAGCTGACAGTTCAATTGGTATTGTGAATTAAAGAATCAACGTACAATGATGGGCAAGAAGTTCATGGTCCATTGCATGAAACTGGTGATCCATGATACAGTGGAAGAAGAATACTCTCGAAGCGCATCATTGACGTAGTATGTCTGGAAAACGCCGATGCTGTTGCCCAGACCGTAGGTACATAAGAGAACGCACCAGCTGCCAAACAGCACAGTGAGAGCTTCTCGTCCACCTTCAGGAAATCCGTCGGCAGCCGCATCGGTCTCAGGAATCGTGGTCACGCCTTGTTCCATGGTTCTCGGGTCAACATGGCGTTCATGTTCCCCACCGGTATTCGGACCCGATGCGGGCGGCATTCGGGGCTCATCAACTGGCTCACCGGCCCCATTTCCCGGACCTGGAATCGTCGCTTTCTCCATCATACACAACACGGATATCCGGAAAAATCACCGGACGATTCAGAAACCGGCCGGGAGATGTTACCTCTAAAATTGAATTTGGCAAAAGAGCCTTAAATACCCCAGGTTAGTCTCGAGCAGACGGCGCTTGGAGTGGAGCCCCACGGGGAAGCTCCTCCAACGTTATTTCCATTACCTAAATGTGGACTGCAGGGTGAACGAATTTCCACCATACATACATGGTACTTTCGCTTCGCTCACCATGCCAACCCCGAATGACGCGAGCTTAAGCCCAGAAAAGTTCGGGCCGAGCCTGTGGAGACGCGTCCGGAGGTGTTGTCCGAGGCGGCGACTCGCGCATCGGGCGAAGTAACGGGCCGGAGCCCCGAACCGAACCATTTGGTCTTTGTCAGAATTTGATTGTTCTGGTTCTTGATTATTGAGGAGACAATTGAAACTTGAACTTTTCCATTCGTCGTCGACAACGACCTAGCTCATCGCCCTTTGAACGCCTTTGATCACTACCGCCAATCGCTCGATGCCTTCCACAATTTCTTCCTCCTCATGCCACGCCCAACAAAGTCTCGCGCCGCTGTAGTATGATTCCCTGCCCCTTTGCTCACTGTAAGGGTCATCAGGCACGCCAAATATCTGGCCAGGCCCAATCTTTAGGTTGAAGTCTTCAAAAGAAACCCGAGAAATTTCCGACGCAAAGTCGGCGCCGCCATCTCCAAAGGTTATGTAGAGGAAGAAGCCACCAGCGACACCGCTCTCTTGTGCGGCCTCCTCTGCAGCAATTCTCACACCCAGAGGATAGAGAACACGTTTGATTGTGTTGACCATGGCATAATAGCGCTGTTGGTAAGTAGGAATGAGAACTTCGTTGATGTGCCGAGTTAGAGCCCCATCCGCAAGCACGTTTTCCACGAAGAGGGAAGAGAAGTGAGCTTGCCCGCCACCTGAAGCGGTAGCGCCGCTGCAAACAAAGTCAATCTTTCGTGCCGTAATTAAGGGCATGGGCGAAGCACTTACACAGTACGGATGGCTGTGCAGAAAACGGGAGTGGCTTCAATCCAACCAAGCCTCATGCCAGGCGCCACGATCTTGGAGAAGGAGCCATTACTGACCGCATTCCCAAACGTCGATGTGCCCTCTAGCTCTCTGTCCACATCTACCAAGCGTGAGCTAGGCTTTGGAAGAGCTTCAGCTGAGAAACCCTCCTTCGCCGGCCACCGGAGCACGTCGTAGACATCGTCAGATATCAGCAGAGCATCATGCTTTCTCGCCAACTGCACAAGTCTCTTCCTGTTTTCCAAGGTCATGGTTTTCCCACTAGGGTTCGAAAAAGTTGGGATAAGATAGACCACATGGCGATACACCTTGGGATATCCCAACTTCGCCGACTTGCTCGGTCCTGAAGTCTTGTCCGGCCACGTCTCATCGACGTGTTGTAGCTCGCTTGCGAGAAAGTCAAGGTCCACGCCGTCCGGCCCTTCTGGTGCGCTTCTGATGCGACCCGCGAGACCTGCATCTCTGAAGATGGGGCATGCGAGGAAGTATGTAGGCTCGACCATCCAGACCGCGCGGGTGTAGACTGGGTCTGTGAACTTTTGAAGAATTGTCGCTAGGCCATTTGATGCACCATTTGTCTCGCCGATTCGAACGCCTGGAATAGAGCCGGCAGCCGGCTGGTAAAAGTCATTCAGCCATTTTCCGATCAAATCTCGCAGAGACGGCCTCCCAAGTCCAGCTCCATATCTAAGAAGCTCTTTCGCAACATCCTCTTGACGGAACAAGGAGGAAGAAGCAGCCTCAAGGTCTTTCACCGGGTGCAAGCGGGGAGTCGGCCATCCTCCTTGGAGATTAATAAACGAGTGCGGCTCAGAGTTGGTGATTCTCATGTTAGGCAGTTGGAGAGGTGTTGATTCTAAGTTGATGGTGCTCCTCCCAGGTTCAACCCATGTTCATAAAGGGGAGCTGGCGTTTTATCGCGGGGCTGGGATTCGTCGGCGAGAATGACGAACAGCGGGTCCTAGTATGCGAAATACCGACTATAAAAGACGACAGCGCATCCCAAGATTGGCAGGTCGCATGAGGCCGACATAGGTCGGGGGCTCCCCGACGCTGCATTCTTTTCGAGCCCGCGGCCACGGGGACATCTGACAGAGTGTTTACTTGAGAGATACTAGACTTACGGAGTTGATTCTTCCGTAATATGATGGAATTGTCACGACGGGCCCGATGCTTTCATCCGCGGAAATGTGGACCCAGGAAGGCCGGTGACGCCCGCAACCGGAGTCAACTTCCGGTCGAGGAACGCCGATTTCGGACTTGTTCTCGACGCGACCCCACAGCTATGATCGGACCATACCGCAATCTTTGCGGGACGGCACTGCGGCAGCGACATCTTGACTTTTTTGCCTGCCTCTTTGTATGCTTGGTCCAGATACCTCGACATCAAGAAACCACATCATGGTTACGAAGTCTTCGGACAAGAGGCACTTCGTGGTGCTTGGAGCCGGCGTAATCGGCCTCTCAACAGCGATTACCCTCCGAGGTAAATATCCATCAGCGCGCATCACTATTCTAGCAGAATACTTCCCCGGCGACTACCATATCGACTATTGCTCCCCATGGGCCGGCGCAAACTGGTGTTCCTCAGCAAGCGACAATGGGCTCCTCGAGTCATTCGACCGCGTTACCTTTGAGAGGTTCCAGGAAATTGCCAAGCACAGCCCTGAAGCAGGAATCAAGAGTTCTCCTCTTAGAATGATTTTTGACCAGAAGATTGAGGATGCCGAGATACTCAGCGAAGGAACCGGAAAGTTGTGGTATGATGATTTGGTCGGTGGTGCAGTCTCGCTGAACGAGAATGGGCTGCCTGAGGGGGCTGTGTTTGGACTAGACTTGCCCTCCACCTTTGTGGTCAATTCCCAGATTTACCTTCAGTGGTTGGTGTTACCCATCTCGAACTCAGATTGACCGCTATAATTAACTCGGCCCAGGCTTTTGGAACAATGTAGGCAAGGGGGCGTGTCTCTGCTCCGGCGTCAGATTTCCCACCTCAAAGAGGCTCGCATTTCAGCCGACGTCGTGGCTGTATTCAACTGCACTGGTTTAGGATCTTATCATCTCGGTGGAGTTGAGGACAAATCCATGTACCCGACTCGAGGCCAGACGGTGTTGGTTGAACAGCCCATTCAGCCACTGCAACGGATGTATTTCAGATCGCCTCGTCGAGTCGACAACGACACTACATATGTCTTCCAGCGTCCTCTCGCTGGAGGTATCGTTCTTGGTGGTTGCCGCGAGGACGGCAACTGGGACAAGAACGTGGATCCCGAGTTGGCGAAGAAGATTATGGAGAGATGCTGTGCTTTGGCTCCTGAGCTAGGCAGGCCTGAGGATCTAAAGGTGATCAAGCATGGTGTGGGCTTAAGACCAAATCGTAAGGGCGGCCCTAGAATTGAGGCCGAGAAGGGCGGGGATGGGTTGGTAATACATAATTACGGTGCCTCTGGTGCAGGATATCAGGCATCATGGTGAGTTGATCCGCAACAGCAGAAAACTGCGAACATGGCTAACATCAAAACAGGGGCATGGCAGCACATGCAGTGAAGTTAGCACAGGAGCAATTGGAGGCCGCGCCACAATTGGTACCGAAGTTGTGAAGTAATATCGATTAGTAGTATACCTTCGTAAGTATCCCCAGCGGAAGAAGGAAGTGCGGGGTACACTGCGAGGGAGCTAGCGATTGAGCATCGTTATTCTTCTCATCCGGCATGACTAGCTTTGATTTCTCTGATTTCTAAGGACGAAATTAGGCCTATACAAATAGTATATTCTCCCTGTAGATAGTACATACCAAACTACACAAAACGAGCTTTGGAATCTCCATTTGAGACTAGATCCTTGCGCG
Organism: Colletotrichum gloeosporioides; assembly: GCF_011800055.1. Lineage (NCBI taxonomy): Eukaryota > Fungi > Ascomycota > Sordariomycetes > Glomerellales > Glomerellaceae > Colletotrichum > Colletotrichum gloeosporioides. The sequence continues at coordinate 142,225 of NW_025544649.1, forward strand.
GATGGCGACACTGTGTGGGTGAGATGAAAAGCGCCACAACAGCGAGCACTGTAGCTCCAGCTGGAAGTGCGCCTAGCTACAGCAGCCTGCAGGGACGACTAGCTCAAATCAAAAATTTCCATATATACACACCACACTATAGAATAATTAAGTGAGGGTATATACTATAGCCTTTTTATACTGCTCTAATTAGTTAGAAATTTACTAATTATAGCGCTATATCCCCACCTATAAATACTTTCTAAACTAAAGCCCCCCTAGTTTAAAACTTCTTCTTCTTTTTTTCTCTAGGAGTTACCCTATATATAAATATATACCCCCCTTTATAAAAGTGTTTTTTTATTTTATTTTATTTCCTATTATTATTAATATATAGATACTAATATATTTCGTATAGTAGTATATATAACCGCCTATAATAGCTCCTATCCTCTTAATCCTAACTGCAATTAATAAGATAAAGCTCCCTAAGAACGCTCTAGCTAAGATACTATATAATCCTATATATAACTATATAAGCTTAACTATAACTAAATAGTTACTAAAAAGTATATATACTACTATTTATTTATATATATATAAATTTACTAATATATATTCTAGGTTTTAAGTATATTATTTTGCTTAAAACTAAATAGTTAGTTATAAATATACCTAATAGTATATACCTCTATATAATCTAATATAATCCTTAAAGTTCCTATACTAACATTTATATAGCCTTAGTATCTTATTCACCTTAGAGATTATTTATATATTAATAGCCCCTTCCTAATCTTTAATATTATCTATAACTAAGTTAGTAATAAAGTTTTTACCTTTATATATAGAGACCTTCTAAAGGGAGATAAGGTATATACTACTTACTATAAGGGAAATAGCTTATATAAAGGCTATATTACCTTTTTAGACTATAGCTATTATATAAATTACTATTATATCTTAAATAATAAGAACTACTCTATAAAAACTTATTATAAGTTCTATATACTCCTATATAGCTATAGTTAATAGTATACTAATATCTATAGATATAGATAGTATTAATACCCCCTAGATAACTCTAATTAAAGCTAAAACTAAATATATAGCCCTATCTAAGCCTAAAAATACCTATAAATAGCTATACTAAAACTAAGAGGAGTTTAAGGATAAGGTTAATATTAAACTAAGTAATAACACTATTATACGTAAAATTATAGAGATACTTAGTATTAGAAACCTCTATTTAACTATTAAAATCTTCTTTATCCTTATAAATAAGTATACTTACCTTAATATAAATATATCTACTCCTATATATAAGAGTTTATTACTAATTACTATAGAGGAGGAGGGTAAGATTAAACCTAAGTTATAATTAGCTATATATATCTATATATATATATATATAAAGGCGTTTAGGTAACTTCTAGTTTATATAGTATTAAAAAGGGTTAGCCTAAGTTATATACTTCTAGATATAGCTTTATAGGTAAAGCTTAAGCCTTATAAACCTATATATAGCTTTACGCCTTAATACTAGACTAAGTAGCTATTAATATAGCTTTATATTCTTATATATTATAATATAGTACTATATAAATCCTCTTAGTATTATTTATAAATATATATATCTATATATAATAGCTTAAAATACCCTAAAAGCAAATTAATTTAGATTAATTCTAGTTAGAAATCTTTATAAAGTTATAAGATAACTAGTTATATAATAAAATTATTATATATCTAATCTTAATATATTATATTTAACTCTTAAAAGTAACTTTTAAATAGCAACTTCAAAAATAGAACTTTTATTATAAATCTTATATAATCCTTACTTTAGAGTTATTTACCTATATTTAAGCGCTCTTTTTCTAATAATATCTCACTAATTTAAGTATTATTTATACTCTTCAGAGTAAGGGGTTTATAATAACTCCTATTAGCCTTATAGATTTATATTAGAAGAATAATATATATTAACACTAAAATATAGAATAACTTATAGCTATAAAAGCTTATATAATTATATTCTTCTAATTATTAACTTAAGAAGTATATATAGTATGAGGGTATAGATAAAAATATCTCTATATATTTATACGCTAATAAGGTTATCTTATTAGCTATAATATCCTCTATAAAGTATATTATAAAATCTTTCCTAATAATATTACTACTTATTTATAAGAGATATAATATAAATAGAAAGGTTAGATAACGCCTAGTTTAAATTTTATTTAGTCACTTAATATATATAATAAATTACTTTTATATAGCTTTAAGATCTATATAGGTATTAATACCTACTCTTAATTTATTATATAGTTTTATATTAGGATCTTAGTATATACATCTTATAATATAATAGCCTAATATCTTAAAGTTATTTTAAAGCTTAGCTATATACCTTTAATTATTTATTCTAATTATAGTATTAAGACTATAATTATAGCTAGAACCTATTAGTCCTTATTATCTTTACATAAGAAGATATAAAATAGGGAAGAAATTCCTATTAAATTTTAAGACTATTAGATCTTTAGAAAAAGTATTTATAATATTAAAATTAAAAGCTAATAGGAACACTTATATTAAGTATTATCTATTTTTTAGTAAGTATATATATTTATTACTTATATTTCTAAGGATTATACTAATATTATCTAAGAGTACTTTAGTTTATTATAAAGGTATAACTTATTTCACTTAGGATTAATTACTAATTATATTATAATATTATTTATCTTTATACTACTTATCTACTAAGACTTTACTAACTTTATATATATATAGAATTCCTACTACATTTATAAATAATATAATCATTCTTATATACTTAATAGCTAACTATAATATTTATTCTATTAACTAGATCTCTAAATAATATAAGACTACTTATAACTAATTAACCTTAAGTACTTATAGATTATATAAGATATTTTAAACTATAACTAAATTAATTTAGATACTTACTTATATCTAAGTATAGTTATACTTTATTAGGATATCCTATATATAGTACCTAATCTTCCTAATAATAGGTATTTAAAGGATAATATAATAAAGTTTCCCTAACTTAAGTAGTATCTCTTTTTATAAGAGAAGTTATAATAATATTACCTCTATTAAAGTTTACCTAAACTTATACTTCTTAATATACTAAGTAGTAAGATATAATAGTTTAAAGAGTATTTACTATTAAAAAGTATTAATATTAATAATCTAATATTAGAAGAGATAGAGAGTAAACTTAATAAAAGGGGGGGGGATTAAAGTAAAAAGAGAAATTTAAGATATTATATCTCTATATAAAAAGGATTTTTTTCTAATTTCTAGTTTTTCTATTTATACTATTCTATTTATTTCCTTATATACTACTATACCTTTATTTAGAACTATTTTTAGTTTAATCCCTCTTCACCTTAATTATTTCTTCTAAGTGAGGTTTAACTAGAGTATTATCTTATTAATTAAAATAAATAAAGTTTAAAAAAAACTATTTATAAGAGACTTCTTTTATAGTTACTTATAAAGGTATTCTAATAAGTGCTTTTACTAAAAGCTTCTAAGTAGTACCTATTTAGGATTAAGTAGAGATAGTTAGTTATTATTTAACTTTAATAGCTAGCTTAACTTTATTTTAAAGCTTAAACTAAGCTTCTTACTTTAGTTATTTCTTATCTTTTAGTATAGATTTATTTACTAGCTTAATCTCTTATTACTTTACTTTAGGTATTATTAAAATAAATACTTTAACTTATTTATAAACTTAAACTTTTTTAGATAAAACTTAATTAAGTGTTAGTAAATTAATAGAATTAAAGTAAATAAGTAATAAAGAGTAAATATTCTTCTTAATAGGTATTATAGTATTATATAAGAATTCACTAAGAGATATAGCTATATATACTTTATTAAGGTAGTAAGTAATATATATAGGGTTTTTATTATTAATAGGAATTACTTTCTATATTTAATTAAGGTATTACTTATCTATAATAAACTACCTAAAGATTACTTAAATTATCTCTTTATATAATTAGTATTTTATTACTAGGATAAAAGATAGCTAAGTTATAAAGTATTTAAGGAGGGGAATATAGGTATATATTAGGACTTTAAACCTATACTTATTAACTTCATAATATATAACTATATATAATAATAGAAGGATATTAATCGTTAGGGAGGGTATTAATATCTTCTTTATAGCTTAGATATTAGTTTTACGTTTATTCTTCCTAGTTATAATATAGCTATAAAAGGTTATAGTAGTCTAAATAGATATAAAGTTTATAAGGGTTAAAAGAGTAGGAGGTTTTATAGTTAGTTTTAATAGGATATAAATAGGAGGGACTTTATTAGTCTAAGAAAATTAAGAACTAGAAAAAAAGGATTTATACTAAATAACTTATATCTATAAGGTTAATTATATCTAAGATTAGAATTAATATAAGATTTATACTATATATTAAATAGAAAGATATTAGCTAAAGTTAGGCTTTAAGGTAGTATAAGCTACTATTTAGGTATTTAATCTCCCCTATAATAAGGAATACTATATAAGAGGAAATATTTTAAAGATAGTATAATTAATTAGGATTTAAATTATATAGGTTAAATAAAGTATATAATTTAGAAAAAAAGTTAGATTAATTAAGTATAAGTACATTCTTATTTATATATATATAATTATAATATAGTATTTAGTTAAGTACTGAAGAGAGCGTGAGTATAGTAACTTAAAGCGGTTAGAAATTGATTTGAGCTAGTCGTCCCTATAGGCTGCTGTACCTAGCACAGCCTCGATGAGACTAGGTATTTCCCGTAAATGCCATGACGAATATGACTGAGTCATCCAGATCATTGCCAAGTTAGCCTTCTTCGCTGCTTAATTATCCTCCATGCAACTTGTCATCTTCATGTCTTAGCATCCGCCCTTCAAGTTTTAATTCCACAGGGAAACTTCCCCGCACTCATAGCAGCGACGAAAATGACCGCACCTGCGAACCCTGTCTCTCGGCACAAATTTACGATTCTGCCGGAATACTTCATAGACTACTGTAAAAAAGCCGATGACAGTCCCGGAGGCAAAGCGACGACGCAACCTGGCCTAGGTCTGATTGACAAGGGTTTTGGAGACATGATCCAACGTCAGGAAAGCGGGGATACTAAGCCATGGGATCGTTTCGCGGCACACGTCAACCGACTCAACGATGAAAGTCCCGATGGGGTGGATTACAAAGTGCTTTACCTAACCAGGCACGGCCTCGGGTACCACAACGTCCAGGCGGCCAAGGTTGGGACGACAGAGTGGGATGTGAGCAACGTTTTCTGGTGACGGCGGCCCGACACTTTCTAACGAACAATAGAGATATTGGTCACGACTTGACGGCGATGGGGTCGTCACATGGCTCGATGCAGAGCTTGTCGATACAGGCATCACTCAGGCCAGAGACCTGGGTGCTTTCTGGAAGGCTGCTACAGCTGCTGAAGGAGTTCCCTTTCCAGAGTCATTCTACACGAGTCCCCTTCGGCGTTGCCTCGAGACTAGCAAGCTTGTCTTTGGCGATCTAGTCGAGAGTAGAGGCCAGGAGTTCAGGCCTATTATCAAAGAAGGACTGAGAGAGCGTATGACTGATCATACTTGTGATAAGAGGAGTTCAAGGACTTGGATCGAAGGAGCCTATCCCAAGTACATCATCGAACCTGGCTTCACCGAGGAAGATCAGCTGTGGAAGGCAGACCAGTTTGAAACCACGGAGAGTCATGTCACAAGGAAGCAGCAAGTTCTGGATGAGATCTTCTCCACCGATCCCAGCCACTTTGTGTCATTGACCGTTCACTCTTATGCCATAGCTGCCATCTTGCGGGTTGGGGGGCAGGAAGAGTTCCGGGTTCGAGAGGGCTCCAGCATCGCAGTGCTTGTCAGAGGAGAAAGACTTACGACTTCAACATGAAGTATCCTCTTTTGGTCGAAGATCACAGACAAATCACATAAACATCAAACTCCGTATTGATTCTGCTGCCGGAGAAAATGTATGGTAAATCGGGGCATCGTCCTAATTCTTTTACTTACTCTCTCAATTATGCACTATTCAGAGATGACTCTTTACTATTTTAATGCAAATGGTAATTATTCTACTACTCACAGCGCCTGTTGGTACAAAAGTACCTTCACATCTGAGGTGGATCAGGTCATGGCGCCTATGTTGTTGCCTAAACCCCACAATCAGTATTCTTACCTTATAGGTAGTACGCGTACCGACAATCTGTTGACTTGCAATATCATCGACTTCGGATTTACAAAAGCATATGGCCTTCTTGAAGATTACAAAAATCTGAGCTGGAAAGAATGGAGAGCCAAACCCACGACACTGCCACCAGGCCGTACCAGTACGAATCTCTGAACCACGATCAGTTGGAGTTTCGACTACTTCATCTCTTACCCGCGGACGATTCCGCCGAGCCGCTTGCATGCCGACTAGAGATTGTAACTGGTCGCACTCGTCCACATTTTGAGACGCTGTCGTACACTTGGGGAGGAGAAGCACCATGCGAACCTGTGCTAGTTAACGAGGCATACCTTCTGAATATCACGCCAAACCTAGCAAGCTTTCTACGACAGCGCCGAGACCCAACTGCAGATGTTACAATCTGGATTGATGCAGTGTGCATTAACCAGAATGACGTCGCCGAAAAGAACCAACAGGTGTCTGTCATGAGTGCCCTCTACATCGCTTCTCGCGCTGTCACCATCTGGCTTGGACCAGCAGCCGACGATAGTGACGTCGCGATGGAGAAGCTAGCGGTACTCTCAAGGTCAACTGTCTACAGCAGAATGCCTTCTGTTCCACCGGAGACGGCGGCTGCGATCGGAAATCTTCTCAATAGGCCTTGGTGGACCAGGGTTTGGATCGTTCAAGAAGTCTGCTGGGGCGCTCTCGGGGGCGGGCTGATGACAGCTACAGTTCGCTGCGGTAGCAAATCTATCAGCTGGCATGATCTTGTCCTCGCATGCGGGCGGATCAAAGTCCATGAAACCAGCCTTCGCCAGTCGATTCCCCATGTGGAAAGCGTTCTGCATCTCGAGTCGGTCCGCTGGAGTGGCGAGCATATCTATACGAAGGGTCACACCACGGGATTTGATCAGAACGACTTCTTGCAACTAGTTTCAAAGTATCGGCATTTTGACGCAACTGATCCAAGGGACAAGATCTATGCTCTGCAGGGAATGTTGAGGAACAGACCCGGGCTGGACACGACGCAGCTGCCTGTGGATTATGGCATCGATATGGAGGAATTGTACCAAAGATTTGCCATTATCACAGCAGTCAGAGCCCCTGGGCTAGGAATACTGCAACACTGTTCCGGGTCACTGGATGACTACTTCAGTGGCAGACCATCTTGGGTTCCTGACTGGTCTCTCAAGCGTCGAGAAAGACCTCTGCCCAACCGGGCATCCGAGGTCAAGGAAGCAATCCCATGGTGGGCTGTGCCGCAGCAGAACGGCAATACCATTGGCTACCCCACCACGCACAGCAAAGCGAGAGACATGGCACAAGAGGCTCTAGAAGACACAAGAGGTGTAGCGGTCGCCCTATCTCAAGCAGAGATATTGAGCGAACTACCACCAGACCAACCAGATGCTAAAAACACCATACAAGACCTCATTCGGCGAGGGGAAGTTGTGCTGACGTGCTTGCCAAGTGAGCCTCGCATCGATGCCGAAACTGAAGCAAGCATGTCTGAGATCTTCGATCGAATCATGACATCCAACGAGAGAATAACCCAGCGAGCATTCCTCCGGGATTGGCTTGACGAGACAAAAGAGAAACGACCGCCCTACTCTGCAGGAATTAGCCAAGCCACCAGCAGCACGCCGACATTCTCGCATGATCTCAAGAGCATGACTGTCGATGGAATTCTTTGGGACACCATCGAGTCAACACACGAACCATTCCCTGAGGATTTAGACTCAAACTGGGAGGCTTCTACTCACTTCATGATCGCTGTCGCTCAGTGTAAGAGTATGGCAATGATTCAAAACCATGACTTGAATCCATACGGAAGTGAGGATGCCAGAGAGAGCGCATTCTGGGATGCTTTGTTCGCTGGACAGGTTGTCGATTTATCAACAAGCCCTGACGATTGGCTTCCTCGCCTGCCGCCAGCATGGAGCAGTACAAAACCGCCGCTGACATCAACCAAGCCAGGTCAAGTGGAATTGGCTGAGATATCTGAAATCTTCAATAAAAATTCTCGGCCCACGAGAGATGCTGGTGAGGATAGAGACTGGCTGGCTGTAGGATTTGAAAAGTCTTTTGACCCGCAGTATTGGACAGAAGCAGAACGGCTCCAAAAGACAGAGCTATTCCAAGAGCTGGCGAACTTGTGGCACTCGCAGCCATACGATCTCTATCACCGCCCCTTCAAGCTTCCAGCAGTTGTACCGGATGCTTACTGGACTTGTCGCGTTCGGGACGATAAAAGAGCGCGAGCGCTGAGCGCCGCATCACGCTGCAAAAAATGGATCAACGGCATCATAAGTCCCGATGAACAGAGCGCCAAACGCAGGAGGAAACAAGCTCTTAAAACCTTCGCCAAGACACCATCAATCATTCCTCAGGAAACAGTCGACTTTCCTGTGGAGAAGTATGCTCTAGGACGTCGATTCTTTGTCACAACGCGCGGATATTTGGGCATTGGTCCTGCAAACGCTCATCCGGGTGATCATGTTGCTATTTTGATCAGCTCACAAGTGCCATTTATCCTCCGTGGATGCAAGGATAATGGCTACAGAATTGTGGGTGAGACCTATGTGTCCGGTATCATGAGCGGAGAGGCTGTAGATTTGCTTGTCAAAGAAGAGCAGGTGCTGGATCGCATCAAGTTAGTCTGATAGTCACATTTCACTGTCAACTTTCCTAAAATTCAAGTTTGGCTTCCAAAAGATCAGTAACACCGTCGGTTTGGTTGAGACAGCAGTCGTATTTATCGCCGTCATGCGTGGGGCGCAATCCTCCCGGGTGCGAGAGAGAGTCCGAGGGTCCGAATGTAAATAAGTGACGGATCGAGGAACCAAGACTGGGACTTTATAACCCAGAATTCGGGGCATCTTGTGGCAAAAGTTCACATAGTGAAATATCTCATGCCAGTCTCCATTCCAGAAGATCGTCTTTGCCATACGCTTCTACGCTGGCTTTGAAAGTTTCGACATCATCTTGCGGGCCTTCTTTCATGGTTAGGAGGGGGAAAAGGACCGAACCAACTAACCAACCGAGGAAAAAAAGAAAAAAGAAAAGAAAAACAAAACCCGAAACAGCAACATGGTACTTGTTGTGAATGAAGGGTTTTAGGCATGCAGCAGTAGCGTTGTGCCGTAAGACAAATTGGTGCGATCGTCTGCACTGATCTGGCTTCATGATGCACCAGCCCGGTTCCTAACTTGGGCCCGGAGGATAAATTAGCGAACATTCCACCAGAATTTGACTCTGGCGACCTTTAGGTGAACCTCAACATAGACTCCTTGTCGGTGTGAAACTCCGACAAGAATCAGAACATACAGTAAACGCCACCATGCCGACCCATACCGCTCCCCTTGATTCGTACGACGTTTACAGTGCCTGTAAGGTTTGCGTTCGGCTAGTAGGTACCTAGTGTAACTCCAATATTGATGGTATGCGGGCCTGGACAAGTACGATCAACAAATTTCCGGTTGCTCCACCGCAAGCACTGACCAATGCACCTCCTTTGAATAGTAAACACACCACGCTGAATCGCACAACGCGTCGTCTTCAAGGACGTGCAGACTAATTGTCCCATTGTGTTCTGTGAGTCTGGCCGTGCCGCATCAATATGGCTTCCATCAATCTGGCCGGGACCTTTCTCGCTAGCCATGGCTTTGATTCATGGTTGCTTCTTTTCTTGGCCGCTATTCTCCTCGTCGGCGGGTCCCAGCTTCGAGGTAGTTCTCAAGATCCGAGGGAGCCGCCGGCGTTGAAGCCGAAAATACCAATTGTCGGTCACATTATTGGTCTACTAGGACTGAGACAATATTACTATCGCCAACTTGGGTGCGTTGAAAGCCATATCCTGGGGTTTAAATTCCGGCCATCAGAAACACAACAGCTGACGCGGAGAGTGTGTGATCGCTGCAGTCAAGATAATCCCAACCTGCCAGTCTTTTCAATCTCAATGGGTGGCTCCCAGAAGATGTACATCATCAAAGATCCGCAACTGAGCCAAGTCGCTATGAGGAACAAGGCTCTAAGTCTGATTCCTTTTATGGCAGAGTTCGCAGAAAAGATGGTCGGCTTTGGGCCCAATATCATGAACCTGTTCCATCACCCTCCTACAGACGGTTCACTGCCGTGGACTGATGATCAGCATCGTTCTTATGCACCACTTTCTCCTGGGCCTGATCTGCTGGAGATGAATACCTACGTTTTGAAAAGAATCTCGCGAACCATCAACTCCGTTGGCCCACAATTCGAAAACAAAACTCTGTATTTGTGGTTACGAGATACTTTCACCAAGGCGACCTTGGGCTCTCTCTTCGGCGACGAAAACTCCCTGACAGCCAGCCCGACATTAATACAAGATCTCTGGTCAGTATTACACCCACCTTCTGTTAAGGACAAGCCCTAACATATCTATACGACAGGGACTACGATGCAGGACAGTCTCAGCTTCTCATGCAGCCGTTCCCTTCCATCACGGCACGACAAGCCTATGGTGGTCGTTCTAGGGTTCAGCAAGCCCTTAGGAAGTACTTTCGTGAGGAATTTAATCAAATTTCCAATGTCAGCGCAGTTGTCAAGCGGCGCGTGGCGGTCAATCGCAAATGGGGATTACCCAGCGACGACGTTGCCGATCACGAATTCGGAATGCTCTTTGCTAGTGTCACGAACGCAATTCCAACGCTTTTTTGGATGACATGCTACGTCTTTCGCGACCCAAAGCTTGTTGAGGAACTACGAAAGGAGCTGTTGGACATCGCCATCATCCAGGACCAAGACGAAACGGCCGCGGATGGACAAAATGGCATGCAGCTTCATTGGCCTCGCAAATGTACCTTCACCGTGGCGAAGCTCAGTTCGGCCTGTCCCCTTCTATTGTCAACATACAAAGAGGTCATGCGTTTGACGAACCGCAATGCCGGCACGCGCAGGGTTGTTGAGGACACTGTGATCAGTTACACACCGACTCCAGCAGTTGGGGAGACGGCGGCTACACAGTCATATATATTGAAGAAGGGCGCCAATGTCCAGGTTCCCTCCATCATTGCCAACTTTGATCCGGCTACATGGGGCCCAAATGCACACGAGTTTGACGCAAGACGGTTCTTGGCCGTGGACAAAGAACGAGAGCGCGCGCAGAGTCGTGCCTTCAACCCCTTTGGTAGCGGCAAGCACCTCTGCCCCGGTCGCTTCTTCGCCGACGCGGAGATTCTAGGAGCACTGGCTGCTTTGATCCTTGGATTTGAGATAGAGACGCCCGAAGGTGGCCGAGTTCAAGTGCCGCCTATCAAGAATAACCTAGCCGAAGCGGTGCCCAAGCCATTGCAGACTGTTCAGGACAACATGGTGGTGAGAATTAGGCGAAGACCTGGTTGGGAAGATGTTGAATGGGTCTTTGTTACGAGCAACGGGAAAAGCTGAGGGATTCTCAAAGTATGTGTTCAGACTCGAAATATGATTGCCATTCTCGAGTGCCCAAACCCTGTTGTATGGGCCAAGCTTGGTGAACTGGGTACAAGAAGTATGGTTTTACCTGATCGATATTCTTAGTTGGCGAATTACATACATCGGCGTTGTTCTGTCCAATGCTTGGGCTTTGCAGACGTGCCACAAATGCTAATGCCATTGTTAGAATATGACTGATGAGAAGCTCCTCGGGCTCGACGCGTTGATCTCGCGTGCTTTGCTGCAGGATACAAAGAACTGTTTCAACCATAGTTCGAGAACAACAAAACAGACGTTTTGTTCGGTGAAGGCTTTGTTGCTACCCCAAGGGCATACTAGGTCAAAAGGCGGCTTCGCTGGCCTGCTTGACCTTTTAATTAACGATTATCTTCACCATCAAGCAACATTCTATCTAAACATCGACCGACACCCGAGAAAGTCTACCGAAAGCAGAAGCCTAAGTACCCATCAAACAAGAACCATGTGCCAACTTGCCAAGGCTACTTGCGAGACCTGCCAGGAACCTCAGACCGTCTTGGTGGAGCGAAAGCCTTCAGATTCTCACCCCAACGCAGTGAACTTCCTGACCAACGAATTCCACTTTCCCTGCGAGAATGCAAAGCTGACCGGCAACGATTGCGGCTGGGTCCGTACGAAGCACTTCCAAACAACTGTGCCTGAATTGCTCTGCAAGAAATGCCAGGCATATCCCGGCGGATCTAATTACCGCGACTGGCTCGAGACCGACATTAAGCGCCGAGAGAACTTGGCGCAGTTCATTATGACTACCAAGCAGCGAAAGACTTGGTGGAAGGTTTATCTATGTTGAGTGACCTTCCTTAGGTGACACTACGTTGGCGAAAAGGACTGAGCAAAGCCAAACCAACAGGGAACATCTTCAGACTTCTTCATGAGCAATTGAGCATAGTCCTCTTCATTGCATGCGCGAGGCGTTATGATAAACATCGAATTATCATTATCTAAATTCAACAACCAAGCACTCTAATCTCTATGCAAAATCATTCTACTACTCATCTAGAAAGAATGTGATCAAGTGATCCGCTAGGCACGATCTTGATTTGAATAGGTGGCCCGGAAAATAGAGCACCACGAAGCCCATATTCAAGCTCAGCTATTACTTCAAAGCTTACCACTGTCCTGGTTGGTGAGGCTGTAGCTGTAGCTCTGCGAGACAGTGTAGCGGTCGCTGCCGCGGTACTGGCCGTAGTTGGTGCTGTACTTCTTGTCCCAAACCACAGTGTACATGGAGCAGTAGGTTCCCTGAGGGGCGCCGTTCTTGCTAAGGACGTAGGCGTTGAAGAAGTTGCAGGCATCGTAAGTGCCGTCGGACTTGGGGTGTCTCTTGTCATAGGCGGTAGTCGCCAGACAAGCAGCGGCGCACTGGCCGGGGTTGAAGGGACCAGGGTAGTATTTGGCTCCCATGTAATTGCCGGGGGCGTTGATGGCGCCACCAAGCGCGATGGGTCCTGAGAAGCCTTCTTGCTGTGGAGGCGGCGCGTCCTTGATGTAGCCTATAACCGTGTTAGCTCTGTTCTAATGACAAGAGAAGAAAAGAGACATACCGTTGGAACCCTTGATACCGACATGGAAATCGGCTCTCCACTGTCCAACGTTCGTAGCAGAGTTGGAATCGAGTTGAGCACCAAAAAGACTACACTTGATGTTGATGGTGCTCTTGGGGTCCTGGCAGATGTCATAGTCCGGTGAGTAGAAGGGATCTCTCTCATAGTAGAGGTTAAAGGCGTAGCAGAAAGGAGCAGCATCGCATTGCTTGGTATCGTCAGTCTCAATTATTAACAACATTCAAGATGGAAACTGACCTGCTGGCACAGGTAGGGGTCGTAGGTCTTCAATGTGGTAAAACTGATGTAAGTCTTGCTTTCAAGGGCCCCCGTCAAAGCCTTGAAGGAACGACTGTATCCATCAATAGTAGGGGCGGCGCTGGCAACGGAGTCGTAGACGGTGTTCGCCATGAATGCGTCGTAAGTGTCAGAAGTTGGCGTAGGCCCATAACCAGTGGGCTCCTTGGTCTTGCATCCTGAGTTATTGGGTGAAGCGTTGTCGCGAGCTGCGAGAGTCGAGTCCGGCGAGACGGGGTTCTGGGTGGCGTCTGCGGCAGCGGCCGCCGACGCGGAAGCAACATTGTAGGTCGCCTTCTCGCTGGCGACACCAACGGCCGGGCCGATCTTGGTGGGTTCGGGGGCGGCCTATACATCGGATTAGCTTGGGTGTCGAGATTGAAATGCTCAGATGGCCTTCTCACATCGAAGACGTCGAAGTCAATACCGTCCTGTGCGGCTGTGTCGCGGGCGACAATGGGATTGGCAGCGGCCATGCCAGCCACGGCAGCGATGATGACAGCGGAACGCATTGCGAATTTTGCGAGTTGGGAAGCCGGAATTGAAATGTCAGAAGCGAAGACGGACGAGATGATGAAGCTGGTGACGCTGGAGGAGTGGAGTGTGAGGGTGATGAGTGAGTTAGTCGAGAAAGAGGCCGGAATGTCTAAGGGTTTATATCTAAATTCAGACGCGCCAGCATGAATACATTCAGGACCTATTTTGCCGCTTGTGTCTGTCAGTGTTCCCTGCGACTGGAGTCTCCATGTCAACAGAGTCCCGGTGGTGCAAGTTCGGGATAGGGCCTAAATGGCGAGTAGCTCAGCTCAATAAGCCACCGGACGCGCCGCGCGAACGTTGGCGCCCTTTCGACTAACCGTCCTTGTCTGTGCATCCGGCAAGGCACTCTCAGCTTACAGTCTTCCGGGCATCATGCCCTTTTGGACAGAAATTCCAGCCTCTCCCGTACACTCGTCGTAATTTAAGGAGCCTCGTCATCAAGTGTCGATGCATCGCGGGAGCCTCAAAATAGCATGTCGACTTTCTGCTTGGAGATGCGATGTGGTTATGTCGAGACATCCTTGCTCGCGTCGAACAGAAACAGAGATCGACGAGACATAACCGTAAAACAAGCGTAAATCAACGGGGTTCTGAGTCCACATCTTTCCCGATGTTCTTTGTTTGCCGCCTGCCAAATCCCATCAAGCATCGGCTAGTCTGGAAGGTTCCTGGCTCTCGGGATCGTTCCACATTGCTGGGACGGGCAGCCTGCCGTTCTTCCGCGACCAGCTTCTGTGTGGCGACCAGCTAGCAATCCTTACGGTTAATGATACCTAAATCTGTTGTCCTCGCGTGGTTGGTAGACCCTGCGCTCAGGCGAGGGTGAATGGAGTTTCCAATATCAACAAAGGCCCAGCCATGCGTTATGCTAGGAGAAAAAGAATGGGGGCCGACTCCTGGTCCGCAGGCTACCTTCAATAGTCTCACGGTTCTAGCGACTAGATGTCAGGTCAGGCCGGCGACTCGTGTACGTCCTAACCATCTTCAGAGCTAGTGTGGCACGGGGAACAGACTTCACGCCCAATTTGTCTCCTCTTGCCCCGACCCTTGCCTGTGCGGCTGGACTGCAGCACCAATGTAGCCATATCAGATTGTTGTTTTTGGGGAGAAAAATACCGAAATCTTCCCCCATTGGCTAAAATCCGATATCGCATTGACCGCAGTCTCGTCGCATCTTTTTAACGCCCGAGACGTGCACTCTTTAGCTCCAGTCAGGGGGTAGCCCTGCCGGAAATTCAACAGCTTCATGCACGATACACCGCCGAGGAGACAATATTTTGAATGCAGGATACAATATTCCTGCAGCATCGGTCGTGATGAGAATCTGGCCATCTTCGGCCGCTCGACAGCGCCGATTCTTGGCATCGAGTTATTTCTTTTTTGCAGCTGGCCGCTAGTTAGGCAAGCTGATCGTTGGTGGCTTAACGACGTCCGTTGGACAATAACAAACAAAGAAAACAGCATAGGAATCATCCGTTCGAGGCTACATCTTTGACGTGATCTAGTGACAAAGAGAACACGCGAGAAACGGGCGTCAAAGGAGGAAAGGCTCAAGCCTTCCTCGTATGTCAAGGAACTTGAAACGTTGAGACCAGAGAGAACATGCGCTAGCTAGATTGGCTGGGATGTTTACTTCAGCTCAAGCGAGAGGCCTCGATGCCGAAGCTTCAACCATTCTGCCGACCACACAGAAATCAAGCTCATCACGATCCCCAAGCTCCTCCTGCCACGCGGTTCCAATTACACTTGTCCATGTCTTTGTCCCCACCAGTGGCCAAGACCCCGCAAACTATGAAGAGCGGTCTCGACTCTTCACCCTTACTTTCATGCAATCCACTGGCCGAGCTGTGACCTGTCGCGTCTGCCCCAGTTCGTTAGCATTGTTTACTAGTGAAAACCTGCATGTCAGGCAAAGACTCACATTGTAGAGCTGGGTGTTGGACCGGTGCTGGCCCTTCTCATTGATGATTGGCTTCCCGTCGACACCAAGCGTCGCCTCACCCAGCCCGACCTTCTCAAAATCATACCCGCCAACAACGCATGCCAGAATTACTCTGGCCTCAATATTCGCCAACTCCTGCCCAATGCAGTTCCTTGGACCCCGCTCGAAGGGTCGCCAGGCTGCTGCCGGAATCTCACTCTCGCCGGCTTTTCCGATACCAGCCTTCTCATCGTCGTTCGTTGCCATGGACGTATCGGTGTTCCCGAGCCACCTCTCCGGTACGAAGTCGTCCTTGGTACTCCCGTAGACCTCAACATCACGCTGGATCAGGGTTGCGCAGTTGTACAGTACCATTCCATCCGCACAGAGGCTGCTGCCATCTCGAAGCTGGATATGGAAATTTGATCCTGGAGGACACAAGCGTGCTGACCCAGCAGGAGGGTAGAGACGCAAAGTCTCCTTGATGACGGCAGACGTGTACGTCATCCTCTGCGTAACCTCATCTCCCTTCAGTAACAAGGCCCTGCGGATAGCTTCGGGGCTGAGATCTGGACCGAAGAGACCTTGCAGCTCTGCACGAAGCGTCTTCATGGCTCGCGGGGTCCGGGACAGCTCGTATATTGCCCATTGCAGAAGGATACTGGTGGTGTCATGCCCCGCAAACATGAAGGTCTTGAGCTGGTCTTTCGTGCCGTCAATGATCTCCTGGGTCAGAACATCGGTGTCGCTGAGGCTCAATGCCAAGATGCTCCGACTGGATACTGCCTTGGTTTTCTTCATGTCATCGAACTTGCTTCGAATGACATTTGTGAGGAAGCCGTCCACCTTCTCGGCGAGAACCTTGCGCCGTCTGTCTGAGAACAGGTTCTCGCACCACTTGAGCATGCCGCCCTTTTCTCTGTAAGAGAGAAGGAACTCTTTGTAGCTCTTGATGAAGTCCCCTTGCTGCTCTTCTGGGAGCTGGGCGCCTAGTTCAACGTCCATGGTCACGGCACCTATGGGGAAATCGTAAGTCATCATATCGAGAATGTCATGATCAACAACCAAACATACCTATAATATCAAATGTGAGATTGGTACAAAGCGGTTCCAGTTCAAAGACTTCGCCTGTCATTGCAAGCCTGTCAAGCTTAGCAACAAACGTCTGAGTATTTTCCAGAATCACGGGCATCAGGCTCATCAAGTGCTGTGGAGCAAACCCGGGGTTGAAGTGTTTTCTCATGTCTTTCCAACCCGGACCCTGAATCGCTATTCGTAAATTTCATCGCAGTACTTGGCGGACCAGATCCGAACTCACATTTGTCAACACAATTGACTTCTTTCCAACCAGGGGCCAGAGGTATGCCATAGTATCAGACTTTGGCGTACTATACGGCCACATTTTGGACTGTCTTGAGACCTGCTCGGCCACATAGTGGCTACGAATGAGAAGCATTGGTCGGCTGATGGGGCGGAGGTCGTAGAGCATGACTGGGGGGTTTCCCATTGTCTCACACATATCTCCCAGGGCGTGATCTAGCGGTTGAATTGCATCAGATGAAATGTTTGTGACTTCAGAATACTCCAACAAAATCGTAACGAGGGGCTGGTACCGATTTGGCATCCTTTCTCGTCGCGCCGCTGGTGAAATTCGTTGGTAATCTTCAGATGGCCCCACATTAACGATGGTTTCACCTGCGGGTAGTTCGCAAACTGCTTGAAGCGGCGGTAGTAAACAGCCGAGTAGAGGTAAAGCAGAAGAGCCGGGAGCGCTAGAAGCGCAATGGAAGAGAGATTGTTGAACATGATAGAAGACTAAACCCAAACAAAATGTAGAGAAGCACAAATACAACTGCTCGCAAGCGAAGTCTGTGGCGGGTAGCCGCGTACTTTAAAAAACCAGTCCACCTGATTTGCATCGGGGTTAAAGTCTTCCGTTTCAGCTGGCGCATGGACGAGCCGCCCACCATCACCAAACACGACCCCATCAAACATGGCGATGCAAGACACTCTAGCTGGGTAACGTAACTCAGGGATCGTGGTTGGCTAGAAACGACTCTCGTTCGCGCACTAGAGTGTGGCATGCAGATAGACGATCTACACTAACACTAAAAACTCGTCATGGAATTTGGACACCAGCTTGACTGAGGGGTTGTCATTCGCATGGCTAGGACGTTCTGAGAAAACATCCGCTGGGATTGGTCGGTCTTTTGGAGCCAGGTCGAACACACCATCTTTCACTGGCAGGTCGCATGATGGACCGAGCCAAGAATTTCTGTCAGAACCTTGAGCGCGGGAAGGGTGGCAACCACACCCTTGGCTCCCGCCAAGCATTCCATTGGCACTTGCACGATGCTGAGGGGCTCCTCCAAAAAGCAAACAATCTAGTAAGGTGACACCAGGCACTTCAGTTTTCGTCAAGTAAAGGATGATCTGTGGGGTAGCCCTTTAGACCGGTGTGAGGTGCTCCAACCAACTCCAAACCTCGGCTTGGGCCGACTAACCGACTAACACGAATACGACGAATTTCATTCAATCAACATGGCTAGTTTGCGACATTCACAATTGTTCTTTAGATTGTGTGTTGAAATCTTTCTTGTCGGTTTCGGTCCTTGCAAGGATGTATGTGTGTGACTGTCTGTAGAGAAAGACAACAGAAACTCTCGTACTCGGACGGTAACGCTAAATTCTCGGTGAAGACGCGTAAGAATGTAAACAATTGGCTTCGAACTTGCAGTAATGTACTGAAAAGTCGCCCTCGTCACCTGCTGGACTTTGTCTAGTCCATGAATGCGGGTCTGGTAGTGAACCTACAGATTTCTCGCACTTTGAAACCCGAGACCCGAGTACGGCCAATATCCCTCCATCACTTCCAAGTCTCAACTTTGGATTTGGGCTGTAATAAGAGCCTTAATTGGTGGAAAAGACAGGGAAGCCGATACATCTTCGACGAAAGTGCTACAAGCTGATCTCAGTAATTGATTTTCAGGTTACAATACTTTATGGGATTATCTCATCACCATGGATATCACTCATCAACTCCGGGACGAACATAGTTCGTCGTCTGCGTATTGGGCATTCCCCATTTGGGTCTCTAAGCGCCCAAAACAAGCGGCATAGAATTTAGGACAGCCACCGTCGCATCGCACTCGCTCTCGAAATTCTCGCAGATACCTATTTCCACTTCATCAGAGTATGGAGAAGTGTCATAACATAAAACATCACCTTCTCCGAAACAATGGACAGGCACTGGCAGGAGAATTGAAGCTGACATCAAAAGTCAATTGATTCTCTTATCCGCTTTCGAGATGGCTAACACTTTTCACACATGAAAACGTGTATGCACATCCATCTCAGTATGACGATGGCACGACGGCGAGTCTGCCACCATCTGTAATGAGCACGTTGCCGTTGGTATAAGCGCCGGCCCTGCTGACCAAGTACAGCACCGCACCAACCATATCCTCTGCATCACCAGCTCTCTCCTCGGGGATTGTTGTCTTTGGCCATCCATCCTTGTGCTGCTCGACGGTTGCTGTCGTCATCTCACTCGGATAGAAGCCGGGTGCGATGACATTAGACCTGATGTTATACGGGACCAGAACCGTGGAGAGCTGCTTCATCATGTGAACCACTGCCGACTTAGACGCTCCGTACGCGAAACCCATGGGCTGTCGGTTAAACGCTCCAATGCTACTGGTTGCGATAACTTGGCTTCGCTGCTTGAAGTTGCTGCGTTTATTTCCCTCGTCCAAGAGTTCGAGGAACGCCGTCACAGTGAAGAAGACACCAGTGGCGTTGACGGCGAAAGTCTTGGTGAACTCTTCGGGGTCCCAGTTCCAGACGAATTCGCGCCACTGGGAGATGGAGGGATTGGCCGGCATGCCCTTCAGCGCTGGGCCACCAATGCCTGAGTTTGCGATGACGACATTAACGTAGCCGTGTGCCGACTTGATCTGCGAAACAGCCTTCTCAAGATCTGACTTGGAGGTAACGTCCCCCTGAATGGTGCGAATGTTTCCATGCTTCTGTGTCATGGATATCACGTCAGATGCGGTCACATGCGGTGGTTGATGGCGGGGCGAGAACATACAGCAGTGCTGGCGGCTTTGTCCAAAGCTTCCTGTCTTCTTCCAATAATATACACAATGGCTCCATTCGCTTCAAGACCCTGTGCAATCATGAGTCCGATGCCTGTGTTGGTGGTTCAGAGGTGAGCTTCAGGATCCCGTGATGACGTAATTATGAACGATGATGATATACCTGTTCCACCGCCTGTAACCACGACAATGAGGTCCTTGACGCTGAACAAGTCAGCAGCTTGCAGAGATGCTGAGGTCATTTTTCGATATTCTCTATGCGATTCTTCTCTAGAGATTAAATGATGAATGACATGTGGTGTTGTAGTTATTGAATAAAGGGTGTCTCGTAGTTCGATGACCTCAGCTTTTAATGATGATCGTTAGGTGGGGTAAAAGACGGCCCGCACGAACTATGGCGACATCCGGCTTCTATCTCGCCCGACCGTCGCAGAGTGTGCTTACGAATTGCTGCAATATTCGGGGCTCATGCGCCTTATCTGCAAGCTACCTCCGAAGTTGGGATGTTCTCCATCTTACAGGACGGGTTGCCACTGAGGCGTTTTTGGGGCGCTTGGACATCGGTAAATCAAACAGCGGGATAATATGCGACATCTCAAGAACTTGATGCGGGGGCAACGAGTTATACACTCTTCTACCACTGAACTATGCTTGAAATGATGCCCAAAACCGCGAACTGAGCCATTGATCATTAAGCTGTGCCATCTTCGCGGCTGTTGAGCAGACTTTCCAACTCCATGTCCCTTCTTGGCACGAACCGGGCCCGAGAGCCCTTAGGCGTCGCCACAAACGCCAATCCCTTCAAGCCCTTGATTGGATCTATCTCATCGGAAGATTGCCCATCGGCGGGAAAGATCTCAAAGTATGCAATCAGATGAAGGAACGCAGTGTACAGGGCGTTGTGCGCCAGATGAGATGCAACGCACATGCGTCCGCCGATGCCGAAAGCAAATTGATGAGCGTACTGGTCAGGTGCGTCGGGGAGCCAGCGCTCAGGTGCGAAGACATCGGGCTCGGCAAACAAATCCAAATCTAAGACCACATTAGATGAAATCCACCACATCTGCATTGTAATGAAGCTCACCTCTATTACAAGCCCAACTGTTAAGAAACACGAGGGTGTTAGCAGGAATCGTTGCGGAGCCCCAAGTGACGTCGGTGTATGTGGCCTTCGGCAAGGCGAGCTTCAGGACAACGAAATAGCGACCGATCTCTTTCGTGAGAGCATCTATGTAATCAACCTTGGTAGAAGCATAAGAACTGGACGGCTTCTGCAAGACTCCCGAGTCTTTAATGGCTTCGTATGCCTTCCTCTGAACGTCGGGGCGATGAGCTAGAAGTAGAATGGCCCAAGCCAGGGTCGGCTGATTGGAATCGGCACCCTTAGAGACCTTAGCATTGGGAACAGGTTTCGAACGTCAAGAACGTCGGGTGGACTTGGGCCTGATATGACTCGTTGCTCCAAAGAGTACTTACTGCCATCATACTCAAACTAACGCTGATCAACTCCTGCCGAGTAAGTGTTGCAGACTCCGGATCTCTCAGCACAGCCCCTTGAATGCAAGGCTTATCCTCTCCTCGTTCGACCTCTCCTCTCAGCTTGTCCAGTAAAGCATCATTGTACTCTAGCCTTCGACGTCCGATATTCGCAGCATGGTCCCTAGGGCTGGAATTGAGACCCAAAACGTTGGCGACTGGTTCCCAATACCGAAGAAGAGGGATGTAGTTGGCATAGTTCTTCCCGGTATCTCGGAATTTGGAAATCTCTGACTCCACATAAATAATTTCGGCTAGCAAGGGATCATCTTTGAGAGATGTCAAGTTAGACACGCGGGTGCCGTAGTTGAGGGTCAAACTAAGGTTGAGCGCGAATCTGCGGACAGCAGGGCGAAAATCGATCGCTACCGAGCCATCTCTACTTTCCGAGTAGAGATCTCTGAGGAACTCTCTTGCCTCTAAGTTAAGAATCGGCGCATAGCTCTCTACACGTGGACGGTTCAGTGCACCAGCAGCAGCCTTCCGACGACGCTTGCAAGATTCGTCCCAAGGGCTTGTACCGATACTTGTCACGGCTTTGCTGACTTTCTTGTGGAAGACGTAAAATGTCGGTCTGGAGTTCATCGCATTGCGCTGTCCTAAAAAGAGTTGCTTCGCAGACTCCGCCGTGTTAACGACCACGGCAGTGGTGTTTCCAAGTTGGATTTGGAAGACGGGTCCGTATATCCTCGCCCACTTCCTATATTTCTCAGCAGGAGTCTCTGAGGAGTTCTGGTATTCAGTTAGAACCCTATTAAGCACTGTTTTCGGGGGAGGGGGCTTGGTAGATACTTGAAATAAATTCCCAACCACAGGCCAGCCCGGAGGTCCCGGGAGACCTTTGATTCGGCTTCGGAAGCGTGCAAGCTCATTTTGGATCAGGTATGTAATCAAAAGTGACAGAAGTGCGACGATAGAAATCTTCAGCGTTGAAATCGCCCAGCTGAACATCCTTGAGATGACATCTGCAGTACTCATCTTATGACAACAGCGCGGCCAGATTCCTGGTGTTGATCATGGGAAAGGCAATCTCACGTTTATCGGACCACGGGGTGTTTTCGATAACATAGCTTGGAGCTGCCTGTGCTGCCATCATTAACCCCGCCATGTCGCAATCGCTCGTCCTTGTCCGAGTGATGTCAAGCCATCCTTTTCAAAGCAATCGCGAGCTTGAAAGCTACGCGTATACGAATGGCGAATCTGCCGTCTTCATTATCCCATGCATATGCATCTATGCATTCATGGCAAGCCTACCACACAGGAAGCAGTATTCGGGATGCGAAGTGATTTATGCACTTTCTCGGGTACATTCTGTAAGCAAATCCAATCACGCCATCCCTTAATACGATGACGGAGCTGTCACGTTAGACATGGTCCTCGGGGCAACACGGAGAACCCGGGCTGTTTCCGAAGCCCAAGGCAGCCGGTCGGAGATGGAGATAGAAGAGAATTATGAGGGGTTTTGCTATCCGGGCGGATACTCCCAGCCAACCGGGCGGGTAGCAGATATTTAAGAGATAATCGACGATAACGACGATGACGACTATACTGACGACGATAACGATAATAGTAACGATAACGATAGGGACAGAGAGCGGGATACGAATACTGACGATAGTAGTAAAAATTAATTAAGATAAAATAAACTATAAGACCAAATATAGGTAGCGATCCGCCCGGATAGCAAGACTCATTATAAGTATCGAACGCTTTATCGGAGTGGATGGAAATGGCAGTCGAAATCGTCTTTTGCCTTCGGCCATGCTCTAGCTTCGAGTGCCCTCCCAATTGAAATGGGATAGCAGCATGGGACAGATGTGATCATCGCCTCCCGCACCATAGGTGTATCTGCGCTATGGTTCATACATCTTGGGTGCTAGCTTTTGTGACATTCGTTCGGGGCTTGCGTTTCCTTGGGGTGATTTTGCCGCATGAAAGACTCCATGTTCCAACGTGCCAGGGCCGTCGGCGAGCCTCGGTCAAGAGTGTCGCGTTCAAGCAGTCGACCTGATGAAAAGCGCAACACCAATCCGAGCAAACGCAACTTAGGCTGGAGGAATGGGGAACAATGAGTCTCAGAGAGGAGAATAAGCTTCATTATTTACACTTAGCATAGCCTTCCTCTGAGTGTTTCTTACTTCGTTGATGCTTTCTTAATCTTATCAGACACGCATTTCAAAGCCTGAGATCTCAGTCTCACGAAAGCCATTGACATCGCCACATGGCGTATCCGGCGTAATTGGCGTATCGCACGGGCTCATTATGTGGGCAGGCAGGCGTGATCACCTTGTCTCTGAAGAACGGATCAGGAGACAGCATACTTCGAAAAGGAATGTATCCGCGATGAGGTGGAGATTCTGTGAGTTAGTGTCTGGGGACACGCCAGGGCCAATCGGAAAACCTGGTGAACCAGGTACAGCGAGGTGGAGCGTGACATTTTCTGGGGTTGGTATGGGGAAGACAGGCATCGGCATAATCTATCGTATCGGGCGTGTTATGTTTTGACGTTTCTTATCTTCCGAGCTATCATCAAAGCCCCCGTACTTGGTTGACCACGCGTTAGCCCAGCCCCTTTTTATCCCTTCGCGATAAGGATCCAATGTCATAGCCTACTGTCAGCCATCAGACCGATTCTGGACAACCTTATCAAATATCATTCGAGTGAATAGCTGTGTGTTTCAACGAGGTTGAACGGAATCTTTCGGCTAACTGTCTCTGTTGTCTTGATCTGTGGACTCTATACTGTACCTGAATTGTCGGCACAGGACCATACTGACGAACCACCTGTCTGTTTGTAGTCGTCCACAATACCAAGAATTGTGCTGTAAGTTCCGGCAACCATTAGGAAGGTTCCGGATGCAATGACAAATACACTCCAAGCCACCATCAGTCTCCACCGCAATGTTGGTTCTACCTTCCCCTTGCTCCAGTTGTCGTAAAGCCACATGCAACCCATCGGTTGGAATGACATGAAAGTGCCCAGGAGTGCACCGACAAGGGAGATAAGACTGTTGAAGACGGGAATGCCACTAGCAACAAGATATGCTACGAGAGTGACACCAAATGTAGACCCAAGCCAGGTGAGCCAATGAGTAGCAGTGTTAGCAGTGAGATGCCTCGATCCACGGAGGATGCGGACGAAAACATGCTTGCTAGCCAACTGTGAAAATGTTAGCAAGACATCCAATGACCTGAAGATATTTTCCTTACGTGAGTTACGAGGGTTGACGAGACCAGCAGTCCAGCAAGACCAAGACCATACGCGACCTTCTTAACCAAGGGGCCAGCAGAGCCAAGGGCAGGTGAAGAGACATAAGAGCCGCAGAAGTAGTACACAACGACTCCCACAGCCACATAGACAGAAGTCACCACACCCTGGCAAAGGAGCAAGGCACGGGTGTAGTATCGAGGATCCCTCATTTCTGCAGCGATCGGGAAGAAAGCACCAGTTCCAGCGTAGGAAAAGACGATTGAGGATATGGCCGAGATAGCCTTTGTAAAGGCAGGGTTATTGATTATTTTGAAGTCAGACGCGAATTCGCCGTCGGTGGGCGCTGCGGCAGGGCGGTCCTGAAGGCCAACAGCGATAGTTACGGTGAAGACTGTGTGGACGTTAGACTTCTTCGTGTAAGGTCTCAAAGAGTTGCAACCTACCCGCAACCATAATACTTGTGACTCCCACCCATGCGAGCCATGTAATGCGGCCCAGAGTTCGTATGCTGGCCAACGAGAAACTAGCAATGGCGGCCACAGCAACAAATATGGCAGTGCAAGCTCCATGATGGGAGACGGCGTTTAATGCAGTAGAAACACCAATCATGGCAGAACTAGCAGTAAAGGTGAAGACTTGTGCTGTCAGAAGGATTCTCGGAAGTTTAGTTCTGACGACGACAACTTACAAAGGACGAAGAATCCACCAAAGACTTCGCGTCCGATACGACCGAACAACAGCTCTCCTACATCATCCATCCCGTATACTTGTGGATGGCGAAGCTTGAAGACTCCAACCATGTAATCTGACCAGGTGGTGATTCCTGCAATAGTGCAGAGAATGATGACGCCTGGGACGATTCCAAGAACATCGAAGATCGAAGGCATCGAAAGAACGCCGAGGCCGATTTGTGTCTTCATCATCAAGACCGATGTCCCTAACCACCCGACCTAGAATTTGTCAGCATAACCTATCTCTCAAAGAGGCAATCGCAACTTAGAGGAATACTGACGTTGCGATAATTGGGTCCATCTGCCGTGATCTCGCCAAAGACAGCATCGTGCGTCACCGAGGGGTCTTCGAGGACCTGTCCGACATGAGATGGCACGGGAGCCATCTCATGCGAGCCATTGGCTGACTTCGATGATTTTGCCATGGTGATATTTGAGGAAGAGAAAAAGGAAGTCGTAAAGAGAGACTGTCAGGCAGCCAAAGCCAAGCTGGGTGTCAAAATGGCTGTTATTTATCTACGAGCGCCCCTGATAGCGACGCGGACTGCCTTGCCACTGGTCTGGGTGATTGCCCGCGTGGTTTTGCGGGGATAGTTCCTGACACAACCCCGGACTTGCCGCACTGAGTTGGTCTCACAAGGAACGTCACGAGTCGCAAAGTAAGCTCATATTCCGGAGACCTGGTTGTTCTTCAGGGTAACAGCTCTATGAATAGAGTGACGGGTTTTTGTGGTTATGAGATACCATTCCAGTCCCCCCATACTTGCATCTGCAGGCCGTCAATTTCAATGACTCTTCTTTCACTCTTGGACAGATGACAATACGAAAACTCTTATCTAGCTGTCCCCCGCAAAGCGGCATCGCAGCGGACAATCGAACCCACCGTGGTCCGGGGAAGTGGGACGGCGCGCACGTTCCTCAAATTGTGAGTCGTCGAGGACTTCCTGATTCAAAAAAGGCTCTCGACAAGACATTCCTAATCCAACCAGCTATGAGGAAACAGCGGAGCTTTTGATGAATTATAAATAAGGGTGACACCCGGGGCCCGCCAGTATCATTAGTATTACCCAACCTGAACAGCAAGTGTCGCCGACCTCGGCCTGAGTGGAGTCCCATGCTCATGAGGTATCAAAGGGCCGATTCTCCTTCCTGGGATCCAATTGCTTTCCCTGCGCTATGCCTAAACCCTTGGAGATTCTCTCGTTTCTATCTCTGAGATATTTTGCGCGTTTTTGTTTTGTCAAAGGATCACCAATTTTGGGGGCTCAATCGTGTGTGGCCTGTTCGCGGAAGAATCTTCATGGGTGCATGAGTGCATGGGTCTGTAAGGTCCACCAGGCATACCGTTATTCTCATGACACAAGTACGTTTTGTGCGGTTCGTTCTGCCACGTGAACTTGCACAGTCAACATTTGGGCTCGAAAAGTGCCTTGAAGTCTTGAATCGAAATATGAAAAGTTAACATTCAATTTGGTGATGGTGTGATATGTTAATGTCCTAAATCGCGGTGCATTCCACCAACGGCTGGACACGATCGTACTTGAATGATAATGAGGAGCCCTCAATTCGAGAGAGTCAGAATATTCTTGCGACTTTTGTGAGCATGTTTTGTCATCCGATATCCTGGTGTGAGCCCCGTGAGTGCGGCCCTCGGTTTACCAATTCGAGGTCCGGATTACCGCACAGAGTCCTATAAAATCACCGGGCCCGGGTCCGGGCGGTGGTCCACGATTCATATTCGAAGCGAATTGGTACCGCGCGGTGCCGGGAGAGCCTTCGCACGTTGTGAGGGTACCGCCGGTAATTTTGAAGCCGCTTGGGCATCCCCGGAGCCCCCTTCTGGGCTCCGTTGCCTTGCACAAAAACCACTCATAGAAACATAAAACCGTCGCTCAAGGCGTTCCTACAAATCTCGGGAAGCGTGCTCATCTCGAGACAATTTCAAATCATTCCAATTTCAAGAACAAAACCATGAGACCTTGATGGCTTAGCTGCGAGCGCCTTCGCTCTGTCAGCAGAGTGCAGAGACTCTTTCGGGCATAGGCTGTTCAACGTCAGCGTGATGTCTTATCCCCGAATGGTGCTGATCTCTTCCACCGGCAAATATGGAGCGCCACAGTAGCACCGATCGGATGATCGATGACGTTCTTAGGCCGGCCGGACTTTCCATACTGAACAGGTCACAATAAAAGGTTCGTTCGAATAATTCTAGATTAGACTCTACAGGAAATTCTATTCAAAACAATAATTCTGAAATCTCACAACATCTTCTTCCAACACAATGGCACCGAAAGGTCTTGCAATCTTGATTGGCGCTGGGCCGACTTCAGGCGCGGGCATTGCCCGTATACTTGCCAGCCCACAGCACGGCAACCTCGCAGTTGCACTACTAGCCCGCAATGCGGACAACCTCCAGAACCTTGCCTCTGATCTGAGAAAATCATCGAATGGCATTCTGCACCCTTTCCCAACGGACACTCAGCCGGACAATCTTAAGCGTGCTTTTCAGCAAATCGCCGATCACCCAGACTTCAAGGATCTCAAGCTGAAGCTTGCCATTTACCATGTCAAGAACTCGAGCCGAAAGCCATTTCTGGAAGAGACGGCTGAAGCATTCAACGACAGCATGAGTACCTACACTACGGGCGCCGTTGTCTTCGCCCAGGAAGCGATCAAGCTCATGTACGCTCAGAACGGCGGCCAGACGTTGCTTGCTGACACGAATGGCGAAAAGAAGGGAACCATCATCTTCACGGGCACTCTCGGGGCCATGCGCACGAATCAGCAATACGCTGCTTACGGTGCTTCTCGTGCGGCGGCGAGGATGGTGGCACAGGCTATTGCGAAGGAGCACAGCAAGTTTGGCATTCACTGCATCCATGCTATCGCCAATGGCGGGATCATTGATGAAGTCAACGAAGACACGAGCACCGGCAAGAGAATGAAGGCGGAAGATGTCGGGGAACTGTATCTATGGCTCTCACAGCAGCCAAGTTCTCTGTGGACGCATGAGTTGGATATGAGACCGGCGCAAGAGACCTTCTAGACATGCGGAACAAGTAGGGGGCCATGGTAGATATATCAAAGAGAAATCAATGGCACCTTTATGTGATACATTGCTTTATTAATTCTAAATATTTAAGCTCTACATACTGCATTTTGGATCTTCTTGGCTTCGTATTTGGCACGACATGGCAGTCTAAACCATACTTCGGCCCTGTGCTGGTGGACGCTCCTCGGTTGAGTAGCACTCTGCTACTGTGGTGTTCCCACCTGTCCTGACCAGGTCCATTTGACTCCCATTGTGGCTCATGACTTCAATCTTCGTCTCGATCGCGATGTTGTGGCTAGGCTTCTTGCCCGTGCGGCTCTTCATGGACTGCATGTGATGGGACTCGCCAGCGGTCCTTCCGTAGAGCTGGCCAGATCGCATGTTACTGCGTTGTGTACTGGCCAATAACTTGGGAAATGCCTTGGCGATGAGTGGCTTGAGTGCCGGAGCAGAAGCACAGATAATGGCGACATTGATCTCGATTCCAGACCATGTGGCGATGTGGACTCCGTCTCCTAGTTTTAACTGTTAACAGGCAATGGGATGGGATGAGCAATAATCAGAGGCTTCTTACTTGAAGTGTCCGGAGAGATAGAGATCTCATACAAAGATCGAAGGCGGATGATGGAGGTAATGCAGACACTAAAATAACGTCAGCCGTGGCTCGGTATGAAGCCGTGAGTTGACGGTACTTACAAGCCACCAACGGCGAAGACCATGATGAGCGCAATCTTTTGCTTCCTTGAAATCTGCAAAGTTCTGATCAAGGGGATCGGGATAACGACAATGATTATATCCGTTGCGATATTCAAGGCCGCGTTTGAGAACCAGAAGGCCAAACGATCCATGCACCTGCCAGTGCCATCACCCCAGAAAGCCTGTACCGGAACGCACATGAAGATGGATCCAAAGACAGTCCATGCACCATAAACCGCGAGGACCACAAGCATTGCCTTGCAAATCTTCTGCGTCGTCGCGACCTTGAAGACTCTTAGGTACGAGAAGATGATGGAAAGCTTGCAGAAAAGGAGCGCCAGGTTGTATGTGGGAATTGTCGCCCAGAGACACTGGTATCAATGGTCAGATGCTTGAACATGTCGAAACAAGGAACACTGAGAGAGTATTACCTGAAGAAACCTCACAAGATTGTCTGGCGTAATTGTTGCCATTGGCATGCCTAAACCAAACTTGATCTCTGTCGTGCTGTGGGTAAGCACATGTCCATGGTGCTTAGCGTTTTCTGGTCGAGAAGGATGCAACTTACGATGCATGACAACCACTGAGAATCCAATAGACGCAGCCTGTTTCAGTAGTGTGAGCAAAGGCCATCATTCAACGGCGTAGAAGGCTGACTTACCAAAGCCGCAGGAATCAAGTAATCGTCTACTCCAACATTTCCTACAACGACAATTCTGGTGTATAACCTCAGCGCAACAACTATAAAAGAAAGACTTGTGAAAACGATGCTTGTCACAAAAGCCGAGACGGCCGGTCCGGCGACCATCTTGAGAAGCTTTTGACAAAACGCTTGGCGTAATCACGGGCAAGGAACGAGAGACTCGAATCGAAGAAGCGAGGGAAGAAGCAAACTTTCCGCAATGATCATGGAGTCGACTGCGGGATCCCG
Source organism: Colletotrichum gloeosporioides (assembly GCF_011800055.1). Classification (NCBI taxonomy): domain Eukaryota; kingdom Fungi; phylum Ascomycota; class Sordariomycetes; order Glomerellales; family Glomerellaceae; genus Colletotrichum; species Colletotrichum gloeosporioides. The sequence continues at coordinate 172,498 of NW_025544649.1, forward strand.
AGAACATATGCATGCGAGGGGCGTTCGACCAGCATCATATTGAAATTCTTCGGCCAAGCGCATCTGCTGCTGCATGCAGTCGCACACCCGCATGCTGAAGATTCGGATGAGGGCTTTCCTTGTTCGCATCGTTCGCATCAAGGGGTCCCAGTCTCAAAATGTCGGCAGGGTCCCTGTGCCTGGCTAGGTTGCCCGGGATGTGGAACCGGATTACCCGCCGGTCGAAGCCAGGGTGAGCTTGTTCCGGGGTCAACACCAAAAACAGGGGTACTGCCCCCATATGAGCAAGGGAGTTTTCCTGCGCGAGGAGGGCTTCGTCTTCCAACCAGGTTGCAAATCCAACCTTGGCGCTGAGGAAGTTGGCCAACCGCCTCCCAGGAGGTAGGTTCGACGCAGCAATGCGTTTGATGGTGCGACACATAACGAACGATCGCAGGATCTTGTTTCTAACTCCATGCTCTCGGGACTTCTCGAAGCTTTTGAAATTCCAGTTGTACTTTGGAGATTGCTGTAAGACGTTACTCAGCTTGAATCGCAGCCCAGAGGCCCAGCAATCTCCAAACTCCTCTGGAGATGATCACACCAGCTCCAGATGTTGTGATCTGAGCTCGGGGGCCCCTAGTACGCTATCCACTTCATAGATTTGTAAATGCGCCTTGGAAGTGGATCTTCTTGGGTGGGCTGGTATGGAACGGGTGAAAGGGTTGTGGACTTTGACAGGTGAACGAACCATGGTTCTTATGCAAACGGCTCTTCTTTTGTGAAACTGTCTGCTCCTGCCAAATTCAGGAAGTTTGGGCGTTTGTCTGAATCATGAGCAAAGTGGTTGGTTCGGTCTGCTCCGCACTATCCACGCCTTCACCTCTTTTGGTCCATCATAAGGCTTAGGCGACCCCTTTTGATCATTTCTTACCTTGGCTCCGTCCCCTCCTTACCATTGCTAGCCCGTGCCCTGATTTGCCTTGGTATAAAGTGGAAGACCTATCACCTGCTACGTCTGAGCATTCCAAAGGATATCAATCATGACTATGAGGCATAAAACTTTGGCATATGATATGAGGAAGACGCTATAGTCATTGAAGGATTGATGGAGTGCCTGTGCCATCGGCGTGGGCCGCCATCCAATATTGTGCCAACTGTGACCACCTTGGTTTGGGCCATACTCAATCTTGACCCCTGACTCCGCAAAAAGAAAGTCTGCAAATGCAAGGAAGTCGGCACGGAGATGTGTCCGTCTGTGCAAGAAACCGCCCCCAAGCAGTCTCGCCTACGACGCTTCCGAATGCTACTCTGCCAGCCGAGTTACGTGTTGCACTCTTCACCATAATCGCGCTTTCCAGCCACTCTTCACAAGCCAACCTTGCGAACGCCGATATTAGACACGCACATGGACGGGGGTCCAAAGCAACAGAATCCTTGAAATGGTCCGCGAGTGCTCAGTTCCGTTCTCGCCGAAGCACTCAGTGCAGGCTTGCCGCCGAATAAGCGCATCATGTAGTACTAGCTGGGTTCCGCGTAGATAAAATCCTTACCGAGACGCACCGAGGTCTCCGCGATATTGCTCTGAGGATCCCCCTGCGTCTCTTCGGGCAGGAAACATCATCTGGAGGTCCTGCTGTCAATATCCGAGGCATATACTATCTAGATTGCATGGGACATATTCCACATCGATGTTTCTATTGTGCGTTGGTACTTTTCAACTACTTATGGAGAGGAAGATGGCGGTGCTACCGCACGTCAGAAACACATCTGTGAGAGCTGTGTGTTGATGAGGAATACGATGTCGCCTGAGGGCTATTCCGTTCGGTGTAGAGTAGGCTAGTCAAAAGCTCCCGAAATTCTGCCAAAATTCCTTGCGATCTAGCCTCAGGAGTGAAGCCGTCGGAAATATCAGGAAAGATACTTCAATTGGTATCTGAAAGGGACTGACCTGCTTCATCCAGAATCTTCACAGCGACTTTACCCAGCTAATTATATTCCAAAGATTACTACATACATCAATTATTGATTTTCTACGGCTAGCATTGCGAAATCAGCTCACGCCATTAGACGAAATACCAATTATTTTTGACGATTGACATGAAGGTGAAATAGTATTCGTAAAACCTGTTGTCTAAATTAAGCTCTTTAGTCAAAGAGGGTACATTGGGCACGAGTCAGCGCGTTCTCGCATACTTTGGGGCAAGGCGAAGCCAAGGCGGCTCATACCGACAGCGCAAGATCAGGGGGCTCACATCGCTACAATCATTCCTCGTGATAAGCTGTGACTCCGTGTGAGTGCGATTTTCGGAGGAAATAAAATGCCAGCTTACTATGCTTACTAGTGACCAGTAGAGAGCCAACAGTTAGGCAAAGATGAGTTTAGAACTGTGTTGGCTCGTCGTCACAGCAAGTCGAAAGAATGCATTAGATGTTCTGCCGAATTCGTCCTGAATTGAAAGTTGCATCAAACTCTAACCTCCTGCAATTTTCATCTTCAAAATATGTATGACGGGATAGTCAAAAGTGGTTTAACCTTCATATTTCAGAATGAGTGTCTTGGGACCTCGCTATATCCTTCAATTCATATCACAGGTTTGGGAGATGCTTGATTTTTGGTTTGGCCCAAAATATTTATATTATAGTTCTCGCTACGCCATGCAGCTCGCAATTCTGTCTACAGAAGAGTGTCATTCTCAATCTATTTCTTCGCCGGGTTCCTGGGTCCGTCTACAGCTTTCTCGACAGTGCCCGCAATGCCGCCCTTGCTGGCGTTGAACTGGCTTCCGATAGCGCCGTCTTTGGAGAAGGGGCCACCGATCTTCTCGCCTGTCACTCTAGTTAGCGAATATGCTCATGATATCCAAGACTTCATTCTTACCAATCTGGCCAATATTACCATCAGGGTTGAACTGTTTCCCAATGGCGCCCTCAGATGAAATGATGCTGGGGTTGGAGGGACTTGTGTCCTTCTTCTCGCCAGCGGCGGAGGCAGCGTTGTGAATGGGGTTGTTGGAGGCCATTTTGAGGTGTATGATAATGTTGATTATATGGTTATTAGATGTTGAGTAAAATGTATGGTTCTGAGTGTGATGTTAAGCTTATGGGGATATGTAGTTGAGTTCAGGGACATTCCTAGATGATTTAAACAGATTTGTTGCACCCGAAAAGAGAGCATCTGCTTTTGATGCGCGTCATCTTTGACGTATTATCCGTTTGTCTGTGGTGATGACGCCTTGATCATTCGGAGAATGATGACATCATCAGACCGGATTACAACTGCAATCCTCTCTGGGCCGGCTGAAGAGCTGCACAGAACTAGAGCCGTATTACCTACTCAATGGCTTTTCAGACGGATTCCGACAAAACGCCGCATGCAGGAACGCCATTTCCATGCTCAAAGGTTCGAAGCACGTGCATCCTGATGCTGAGCTGCTTCGTCCGTTCAGGAACACAGGAACGGGATTAGCGCGCCGCCAAAAGCCGAGACACTCGTCAATGATGATTTCAATGATTCCAATGATCTCGATGTTGCGGTCGATTACATGAAGGGAGGCCTTTGAGCATTATTGCACAATTGAGGACAGAGTCGTGCAGTGATCTCGATTGGTCGAATCGTGCAGTGATCTCGATTGGTGCATTTCACAGTACCAGACACATCTTCTACGGCGCAAACTGCTCTAGTGTGAAGAGAAGGGTGCCCTCAGTCTCTTGGGCCTGGTCAAACAGCTACCCTGAACATCGACTGCGTCTCATCTACGCATGCACTGTTACGTCCTTGTGGCTGTGTACACTCAGCTGCAAGGTGCATTCTGAAATCTCGGGGTTCAAGTTTGCCCGAAGAGCAGGGAAACCATCCATCAACGCGATGACGCCCTGCAGAGATGTTTCACCCAGCCGTCGCCTGCCGGAGTTCTTCCGTAGGTCATCTGCCAGTTCATCATGACCACTTCACAGGTTCACATCAATGCGAAGTAATTACGAGAATCCGAGCCACGAGGCTTGCCTCTGGCCTCCATCGGCCCTGTGCGGCAAATATTCCGTCCGAGTAAATCCAGGAACGTTTTGTAAAACCAAGGACACTCTCCGGCCCCTGCATCAGAACATCCTCCTCGGCGGGTCGTCAACATACGAGATCCTGTGAACCAGTCGTTGGCAGCTCCCTTGCCGGCCAAAAGGTCACAGATGGAGCCGATGGGATAGCCGAAATACCCACCGTGCCAGCCCAAAATCCAACTCTGAGAGACCCCGGTCAGCATCTCCAGGTCGCATTGCTGCCCCCCGATGTTCTCTCTCCCACAAGGAAATCATTTCCTCTCCTGTCCCCTTCTTCTATGTTGGAAGATGAGACGACGTAAGTTGTGGCTGCGTGATCATCGCAACATGACAGTTCTAGAACAGCAAATGCCGGGCAGAAAATCCCCAAGAGATAAAGTTTCGCGCTTCCCCGGAACTTGGAAATCAGGCTAGCGAGGATCCCTTGCTCTCGGCAGTCCACTGATCTCAGGACAATATGCCTGTATAAACTCTCACAGTTACACCTGTGGCAGGACGCCATCCTCGACGACGACCGTACAAGCGTCCAGAAATGAGAAACGCAAATACCGATGATTCTCATGTTGAATGCTCCCAGAGGGACACTCCTTGTGGTAGTGACGGCATCCCTACGAGGACGCGGGACCAGGGCAGCAAAGGAGGGGCCACTTTCCGATCTCAGAAATATCCACATCTCTCGCAACATGCATCCCGGCCCCTGCCCTGGCTTCTTCTTCGCTGGCTTCTTGCTCAACCTGGCACCAACAGCGATAAAAGTACGGATACGGTTCCACCCTGCCCCGACATTGGTACATGCAACCTCGTACGATGTCTGCAGGACTGGGAACTTGGAAATGCGACTTGGAGTTGGTCACCGAGTTGCAGAATTTGCTACGCGATATTGACATGGGTTCGACGGGTTTGGAGCGAAGACGAAATCTTGTTTGCGTTTGGCTGTCGTTTTCTTGCATAGACGAACTGGATTTCCTCAGACGAATGAGCAGTCAAGTTGTGCAAGTTACGGCGCCCCGGATGGTGCAAACTACGCTTCATCATTCTCGTAACTATCTCAACTGTCGTATCTAAGTCTCGTGACAATCTAATTAATGATTAATAGCCCGTGGCCATAGTTCCAAGCGCGGCTCGGATTAAAGTCTTGTGGCGTAATGACCATAGCAAATACCCTCACGACTTGTTGGAATACAAGTCATCATCCTTCTCTGCCGGCGCATCAATGTGCATGTTGAACTCGTTCTCGAGCTCCACCAGGAAGAAAGCCCCTACGCGATCGACATTAGTGCACGTGAACCAAACGTTCAGATGAGATTACAACTTACCAATGGCAGCGGCAACGGTGATGGACCCGGCCGCGATCCAAACAAAGCGGAATCCGAGGCTGTACGTCTTCAGCAGAGCACCCGCTCCGGCCTGGATGATGTCGACCGTGACGCCCTCGACCTGCGCCAGGCCAGCAGTGTCTTGCGCGGCCAGGAGGGCGATGAACTGCGGCAGAGATGACTGCGGGAGGCCGAGTGGGAGGACGGCGGCGGCGATGTTGGTCCCCATGTGTGACATTTGGTCCGTAAAGATCGCGTTGTCTGTAACAGCGCATGTTAGCAACCCTTTCAACTTCAAGTTGTTGCGTGTTGCGGACGTATTTGAGGCAACTTACAAACTGCAAGGCCAATGGAGCCGCCTAGCGACCTGACCCCGATCATTAGACCGCTCGTAATGGCAATCAGCTCAGGGGGCGTAGAAAGCTGCGCTACCGTGACTAGCGTGCACAAACAAATTCCGAGACCGATGCCCAGGAATACAGGGTACCCCCAAACAGGCTCTGAGGTCGTCGGCGTCGTTGTCGCCATGCACACAAAAAAGATGATCATGGACACGAACGCCACAACAGTGGGCCAGCGCACGTTTCTCGTCTTGGAGCACCACAGCCCGGCCAGAACAGCCGCGACGCCGTACACAATCATCGTGACGCCGTACCGCAGCCCCGTGCGCAGCGCGTCCGTCTCGTAGAGCACGCCGACCTGAAAGGCGAAGTAGTTGTTCGCCGCGAAGAAGACGAGGCCCTCGACAAAAACGCAGACCAGCGCGATGGGGAAGTTGCGCCCGCGGCGGAAGAGGCCGTGGTGGAACATGCCGTCCGTCTTGAAGCGCGTCTCGTAGAGCGCGAGGGCGGCGCACAGCGCGCAGCCGACGACGAAGGGGGCGACGGTGTGCGCGTCGGTCCAGGGATACGGGTTCTGCGACCACGAGAGACCCATGCAGAAGAGGACGAGCCCCGAGGAGAGGAGCGCGTAGCCGACCCAGTCGAGCTTGGCGAGCTTCTGCGAGAAGGTGAACTGCGTCTGCTTGGCCGTCTTGGGCGGGTTGTACAGCGCGAGGACGAGGAGCGTGGCGGCGGCGTAGACGGCGGTGGCCATGTACCAGTAGTTGCGCACGCCGCCGGCGGCGTTGCCGTTGCGGGTGAGGGCGCCGCCAGCGAGGAGCGCGACGAGGCCGCCGAGCGCGGCGGAGAGGTTGTCGGCGGCTTGGGCCCAGGGGCGGTAGCGGCGCGGGAGAACCTCAGAGGCGACGGCGTGCAGGAGGGGCTGGGCGCCGTAGGAGCAGCCGGTGACGGTGAAGCCTGCGATGGCCATGGCCATGGATGTGGCGCGGGCGACGACGACGGAGCCGACGATGCCGCAGGCCGTGAGGCCGATGAGGAACCAGCGGCGGCCCCAGTAGTCTGCGGCCTGGGAGACGATGGGGGAGAGGACGACGGTCATGATGGCGATTGTGGAGGTCAGCCAGACGCTGTTTGAGCTGTCGCCCAGAACGGCGGCGAGGTTTTGGGTTTGCTTGAGGAATTTGGAGTGTTAGACTTTTTTTGACCTCGAGATTAAGCTTAAGAGGCGAGGTTGGACAACGTACTGCTCCTGCGCCGACGACATTGATGAGCTGGGCAAAGTAGATGACACAGACAGCGAAGACTGTCAAGAAAGTCTTTGCGTGCAGGTGAGGGACGGGCTCGTTGGCGTCCTCGATGCTCTCCTTTGGCTCATCGCGGCTAGAAGGCGCAACTGTGTTTTGTGTTTGGTCGGCGGAGGGAGTCTCCTGGACGTTGTCCGAGACAACTTCCTTCGGAGATGACATTTTGGATGTTTGATAACGATTGAATCAGAGTTGGTGATGAGGACGAAAGTTGTGAAGGACGAAGAATCAAGGGAAAGTTGAAGAGTTCACCGAGACGTGGTTGTCGATCAAGAGACTTTTACCAATATCGTTCGTCCCCTTTCCAACTCCGATGAGACTTTGATAACAGGGCTTCAACAACATGCGCATTTGGCAATTGCCAAACTCAGGCTTTTCGCTCACTTCATCGCCCGTTGTATTCTCGTGCGTCGGAGGTTGGACCAAATGCTCGACAGGGATGCGAACCCTTCTTCCAACCAAGGGGTGGTAGTGTCCAGGACCACAGAAACGGGTCCATAACCCATGATCCCGGTCATATATCTTCAACGGCGCAGCAACCACCCCGTCTTCTCTGCACAATTCCACTCAGGAACCCCTTCTTCAAGCATGTACCAGGGCATAGCTTCTTGTCCCTCCACCAGTTTCAACCAACAAGCTCCCACCCAAGGGCAATACTGCAACACTCCCATGGCAGCAATTTGCATCCGTAAGGGCTTACGTACGCGCATCCCACCAACCGTCCGATGCGATGTAACACCAAAGTCCCCGCCGTATGCGGCACAGACTGGATCGAATGCTTGTTCATTGGGGCCCGGACGACTGGACTCGTTGGCCCCCGGCGGACTGGTCCCTGTTCCGCGCAGAATGGTTGCTCCAACAAGGACCCCTTCTGCTGCTTCATGGTCTGCAGACCTTGTCCTCTTTGACGAACCCCTCCTCTCCCAATCGCACGCAGGTTGGGACGCGCCACCCGTTGACGGGTGCATTCTTGGCTTGAAAGGGCATCATGGGCCGATGGGGAGCTGAGAGAAGTCGGGTCCATGGCCGTGTCGCTCTCCGGGAACCCCTCCAACATGCAAAGATGGGTTGAGAGCCATATCGACCCGCATCGGCGATAGTGACGCCAAATCAGGTCTATGGCCCCAAGCGCAGCTTAGCGCAGCTCTCCATCTCTTGTCCCCGTCGGCCGAACTATTTCCACGTCGTCGCTGGACTAGCCACCTCCCATCCATCGTCTGTGCTGTATACAACGCCAGACCTCGGATCAACCTCCCGTTGGAAAGTTGTGTCATCCCATCCCACTCGTTTCCTTCCCCCGCGCCACAATGGCTCCCCTCAAGATTCTCATCGCCGGCGGCGGCATCGCAGGCCTCTCCGCCGCCGTGGGCCTCCGCCGCGCCGGGCACGAGGTGCACGTCTACGAGCGCTCGGCGCTCAACAACGAGATCGGGGCCGCGATCCACGTGTGCCCCAACGCGGCGCGCGCGCTGCTCGCCTGGGGCCTGGACCCTGTGAAGGCCAAGTTCGTGCTGGTGCGGTGCAGCTTCCGGGCCAAGGGCGACACGCTGGAGAAGTTCCACGTTGGGACGGAGGACTATATCGAGGAGAGGTACGGCGCACCGTGGTACTTTGCGCATCGGGTGGATTTGCATGAGGAGTTGAAGAGGCTGGCGACGGAGGTTGTTGAGTTGGAGAACGGGACGAACGGCGTAAATGGGCATGTGAAGGGCGGGCTGGGAATGCCTGCTACTGTGCATTTGCAGAGTGAGGTGGTGAAATATGTGAGTCCTCCTTGCGCTCGTCTTTGGGAAGGTAAGGTTAACACGACTCGCAGGACCCCGAGGGAGCGTCAATAACGCTGGCCTCCGGTGAGGTCGTCACTGGAGATGTTGTCATTGCCGCTGACGGCGTACACACAATTGGCGTGGAAGCTGTCCTTGGCCACTCCAACCCAGCGGTGCCGCAAGGCCATTACAACTTTTGCTTCCGCTTCCTCATCCCAGCCGCGGATATCGAGGCGGATCTGGTGACCAAGTTCTGGACTGAAGGCGACGATGGACGGATGAAGTTCCTAGTGGGAGACAAGAAGCGTCTCGTTTCCTACCCTTGCAGAAAGTGAGTGGGATGTTCTGAGATGAAGGTGAGAGGAGGGAATGGAGCGCTGACTTTGCGCAGCAACGAGGAGCACAACTTTGTGGCCATCTTCCACAACGACGACATCGAGTCCACTAAGAAAGAAGACTGGCATGCGTCTGTGGGCAAGGAGAAGCTTCTCGAGAGATATTCTGACTTCCACCCGAGTGTGCTTGCCATCTTGGAGTAAGCGATCCCTCTGACTCTGCACCAGGGTTTTAGAAACTGACATCCTCATAGCAAGGCCACCGAGGTGAAGCAGTGGGCTTTGCTGTACCGAGCCCCCATTCCTTCATGGACGAAGGGAAAGATGACTTTGGCGGGCGACGCTGCCCATCCCATGTTGCCGCGTAAGTAGCAACCCTACTAAGGATGCACTGAACAGAGACTGACGGGCAGCGACAGACCAGGGCCAAGGAGGCGCCCAGGGCATCGAGGACGGAGTGGCCCTCGGCATCGCACTTGCTTCTGCCGAAGTCAGAGACGTCGAGACCAGGCTGCGCGTGTACGAAGACATCCGCAGAAACCGCGCCAGTGTCATGCAGATCTTCAGCAACGCGGGCCAGGAAGAGCCGGAGCTCATCCGGGAGGAAGCGTCCAAGTTCATCCCAGCGGACAGGGTGCCGAGTAAGTTGAGCCACAGTCCTCAACTCATTGGAGTAACGGACAGAGCTATGCTGACTGATATTGCAGAAAATCCCGAGGAGTTCTTTGCGTACAACTTTGGATACGACATCATCCGGGACAGCGTACAGCAGGTGCAAAAGGTAGACGCGTCGTTTGAGCTCCCGGCGTCGTTTTTCCAGAAAGCGCCCGGGAAGGGTGTTTATCCGTAAGAAATGGTCGCAATGCAAGCGTGGACATAATGATGTCGCAAGGTTAAGGTTCTTGCCGAGCGGTGTGGTGCATTAGACGATTTTCTTGGATACCACGGCGCCTAGGCGGAGACCACTTCGGAGGCTTTTCGTCTGTCTCGTCTGTCAAACTTCTGGCTATCCCGTCCGTCTGGTTCAAGTAGTAGTAACATGCTATATAGGAGTCAATTTAGAGTACAGGAACGGATAGAAGTCTTCGAGAAATGCAGAGCGAATTCCTGGTGCAGTAGACTGGCCCAAAGAAATATTGCCAAGGCCTCAAACTTACCTCAGTATGGTACCTCGTACAGACTTTTTCTGCCGCTATCGGGCGAAACACGGCACCGGCAATCACAGATCAGAGCGTATCCGTTCCGTACCTATCCAAGATAGGTACCCCGCGGTGTCGGAATCATCGGCCGTCAGTGAGGAGTGGAGGGGGAGGGGGAGGGGGGGNGGGGAGGGGGAGGGGGGGGGGGAAGAAGTTGGCAGTGGAAAGGCGGTCAGCTCAGCGCAGCGCAAACGGCGGCGGGAGACTGGCGGCACCTCAGGCGGCAGGCGGGCGCCAAGCAGCGCCATGCATCGTGGCTGCGGCTATCCGGATGCGGCTCCACCACGCCATGCAGCTGCTGAGCTTCACCACTGGCGGCACTGGACACTTGTCAGTGCAGTACCTCCAGTACCTCCCCCGCCAATCGCTCTAGCCAGGGCGGGGTTCTTCTCAGGCCTTCTGAGCTGCAGCTAGCTGAGTCCAGTTCAGTGAGCTGTCTCATGCTGCAGCGTCGACTCACCAAGGCACTGTTGCAGTCTGCAGCGAGGCCTGGAGCCACCTCGGGCACGAATCTCTCTTCTTTTTTCCGTCTTTCCCAGATACCTGCCTTATCTTGGGAAAGTCCCTTAGGTAAGACTGAAAAGACAGCCGAAGCGGACCACCTCACCGAAACTCTGCAAAACTCAATCTTCAGAGAGACACTCTGCCCCTCACTCTCGTTCACTCATTCCTCGGCAGACAGCATTCCTCTGAAGCTTCTTCTGGACAGCTTCGACACACGGACGCACACTCAGACACACGACACAAAAGACAAAGAAGAACGCACACGCCCACACTCAAATCGCCGAAAATGGGTAGAGAAGACCCCTACGGCTACCCATCGTCATCTTCCCGCCGGGACTCAAAATGGGATGATAGCGAGGACTCTCTCAGGCCCTCCGCCCGCGGCCAGGACTCTTCCTCGTCCTCCTCCAGACCCCGCTCGAGATCACGCTCCGGGACACGCTCGACAAAGACGCACAAGTCCTCAAAATCCTCCAAGTCTTCCCGATCCTCAAAGGCCCCCGAGGTCGTCTCCAAGCCCTCCAAACCCCCCAAAGATCCCCGCGACATGCCTCGCAAACGCAAGTCAACCGGCGGTGAGACCTCGTCCACCGCCGCCGCGGCCACGAGCACGAGCACAGAGATCGCCAGTACCAAAAACACCAGCAGCAGCAGCACCTTTGGCGTCTCCCCGGCCGGCCTCTTGAGCAACCTCTCCTCCGCCTACAGCGTCTTCCAGGCCCTCCCGAACCTCTCAAACCTCACCGGCGGCGGTTCTGCTGCTCCCACGACCCCGAATGGCACCCCCATGACCACCTCGTCCTTCGAGCTCGCCCTCCCCGACACGCCCGTCACGAACCTCCTCAACCCCTCCAACCTCCGCTTCCCCAACTCCCAGGACGTCCTCCACGCCCGCCTGTCCACGAACCTCCCCCGCCACGGCAACGCCTACGTGATCCTCCTCGTCGGCACCCTCCTCACCTCTCACTGGCTTGTCCTCGCCGCCCTCTTCGGCGTCGTCAAGGGCGGCCTCTTCCTCCAGTCCTACAACGGCCGCGACATTGCCCGCGACCTCGGCGTCCGCAAATACGCCTCCTCCCAGCAGCTCATGACTGGCTTCGCCGCCGCCGCCGCCTTCGTCGCCCTCTGGGCCTTCTCCTCCATCTTCAGCGTCGTCCTCACCATCGTCAAGGTCGCCGCCCTCGTCTGCGTCCACGCTGCCTTCTTCGACATCGACGCCGCCCCCAAGGGCCGCCCCATCCACAGGGTCCCCAGCGGACCTGTCCCTACTACACAAGGCGTGCTGAGGCCCGCGGGAACTTCTGCCCTCACGCCGCAGAACGCCGTCGCCTGGGCGGGCCAGCAGATCCGCTCCGTCAGCGAGGGCAACCTCAACCTCAGCGCCGCCGCCGCGCAGGCCAACGGCTGGTTCGCGGGCGAGGGCTTCGTCGAGGGCGACCGCGAGGAGTTCGTGGCCATGCCGCGGCCGCCGCGGTCGTCGGGTTCGTTCGACCAATTCACGCCGCGCAGCGAGGAGGGTGGCGTCGAGGAGATCCCGCGGCCGTGGGGGTACCACGAGAACGCGAGGCCGCAGAGCTACGTCGCGGGGAGGTCATACTAGAAATTCACGGACGACATCACGAGGAAAAGAAAAAGAAAGGAACACATTTCAACATTTCAGAGTTACGGCATTCTCTGGTTTCATTGACGTTGGGTGGTTTTTCATGGGAATGTGGAAGCTAAGCTTGGCGCTAGATAAAAATAGAAGCTTGCTGTCCCAAGCCATTCCCTGGTTGAAAATGTTTCCGAGTTCACGAAACAATGCACAATGGTTCCTTCCCACGCGGATCATCCGCGATTGACCTTGCTCCTGGCATGAATCCGCCCAAGTCATGTCAATTAACGAGGCGATCCCAACGGAATTTTGGCATTTCGCTTGGCAAAAATTAGATTGTCGCAATATCAGCAGGCTGAGCGCGTAACCTCGCGTCAAGAACGCGCGAGCTTCCCCGTCCGACCCAACACAAACGCAGCACAAATTTAAATACGGGGAATCTTCTTCCTCACGACCAGGGACAGCGCCCCAGCACGCAATGAAAAAGAGAAAAAAGCCTGTCAGACGTCCATCGACACCCACCCCGCCCGCGCGCCACAAGGGCAAGACCGCAGACGGGGACGAGATCATCACCGCTCTCTATACAGCCTGCGAAGGAATCGCCGACCGCCATCCTTGCGGACAGATCGAGAGCAACCAGAGTTCTTCACTCTAGGGTGCCGAGGATATCATTCATCAACCAGGGTGGGATCTGTGGCTCCTGTAGGGAACCAAGAATAGGTCGAATACTATAGAAATGATTCTCTGAAGTATTGTCGACATGAAGAAAAAAGAAGAAAGAAAATACTAAGAGAGCGGGAGGGAAGAGAGGTTTATATAGAGGTGCGGAGGGAAGGGGTGTGGGGCGGGTGTCGGCCGCGATCAGTAGATATTTCAGCCAATGAGAATTCGGGGGTTGGAGGGTGGGTGCGGTGGGTACGTACTTGGTGCTGCCTGAAAAGTCTGCATCGTGGTGAAATGGGTGGAAAGAGCGGGTTTGGGGAGCGCGCTGGGTTGAAATTTTTGAGGCATCCAGGCAGAAGGAAAATTTCACTCTTGCAACTTGGGATTTGGGTGGGAGAGTGCGTGGGTTGATGCTGCTGGATGGAATGGACGCGGGGCTGCTGTGCTTGATGCCTTCTTGGTTTCTGCTGGGGATATTCACAGCTGCGATTCGGATGACTTCGTTAGTTTAAAAGAGGAGCAGGTGGCTCGAGGCTGGTCCTGTTCTTCACGCAATGTTAATCTTCTTGCGCCGCTTTTTAATCAGCATCACCGTCTGTCCCAAAGGCATCAAAGTTCTCCGCAGGACCACAGACTCGGAATCCATGTGGACAAGACTGCCTTGGCGTCCTTCTTCTGCTCTTTCGTCTGCCTAATCGAGGTTGATATTCTCGGTTCCCGGCAATTCTTTTTATATATGTTGGCTTGGATTGGTACCTTTACCGGGCAGCTATTGATGCCCAGCCCCTGCCTGCTGCCGCCTTTCCCTCAATGCTTCCCAACTAGAGAATCAGCACGTATCATGAACCCCAATTCAAAAAGACGCGTCCACGATGCCAAACCCAGAGACATTCCCTCCGCCAGCCGGCGAATTCTTCAAGCTCTACATGCATCCATCCAACAGCGACAGAGACAAGAACGCCATGATCAACATGTACCAGCTCTATGATTCCTACTACCGGTGTGCGGATCTGGGTGTTACGTATGCTCAGGGTTCGTGGGGCTACACAAGTGAGCCACCTACATTCACTAGATTTCCACCCAAATGATACATCCCCATTAGTATTACGCACCCCGTATTCGGAGGAATCCAACGCCTATGGCAAGAAGTCCTTGAAAAAATGAAGCGCTGGGTAACCCAGTATCTAGTTTATATCGACTATTGTGAGGAGTAATAAGTCCGACGCCTCAGTTACTAAGGAAATCGCGCGACGTTTCGCCGTGGACGTTGTTGAGGACCAGGGCGGGTGTTCAAAAGCGCTGAGGCACTATCCCAACCTTACGGGCGCGAGCCAGCAAGACATCAAGTCGCTCGTCGAGATTTTCGAGACCTGGCGTGATAACACTCTCGGCAATGTTGACATGGAAACCAACAGCCGTTATAACCCCCGGTTCTGGGACTTTTTGGTCATCGACGAAGGTTCTCTCTGCTCGCTCGCTGCGCTCCCCAAGGAGACGCCGCACTTGGAGCCAGTGAGTCGTGCCGAAAGAATGGTAGGTCCTCTCTTACCTTGTCAGTAAGGCTAACTTTGACCCGATTGGCAGGCCCGGAATGTGCTGTATGAGAATTCCTACGTCTGGCTCATAGACTCGCGCGCCGCGAAACGCTTCCAGGGCGTTGAGGACCCGGCCAGCTACGATGGATGCATGAAGCTAAGTGTAGGTGATATCTATGAAGCGTGGTTTGAGAGGGTAGCGAGATTCGAAGACTTGGACTGGATTTTTGAGCTTGAAGAGAGGGCCGGAGAAAGGTGGTATTCCTCGCGATAACAGCCTTCGGGAACGATGATTCAGACTGGCACATCTTAACCCTTCCGAGATCGCAACGTACAGCTAGCCCTTATAAACGATCTAGCGAAAGTTTCCTTGCATTTAAATATCAGATCTTAAGCATGATCCTCTTAATGTAAATTTACCAAACTGATTACGTCTGGGGTCGTTCTCCGAGGTATATATATCAGTGAGACTGACTTTCTGAGAACTATACTCGACGAAATGGACAGCTCCAATTCCTAATGCGCTTTTGCACGGCCTAGTAGGTGAAGGCAATATGCTGCTTACGTGTTTCTGTCATGTTGACTGATTGCAGGTGATAATGCACCCAATAAACCATGATATGTCGTTGCTGGGAGTGTCCTTCATCTGCGGCTTTGTATTCGGGGAGAAAACGCTGCAGAAAAGGCTGCATGTCGATGTGTTTTGTTTTGCGGCTCAGTGACTTGTATTAATTAAGCTGTGACCTGAGAAAGCAGACTTTCCATCTCCTTCCGGTTTCGTCGTCAGTTGCCTCATCGACAACTATAACGACACAGATTGCATCCTGGGCATCCTGTTCCACAATGTCGGCATCGTCAATAGATGGGGTTCGACATGACGCTTCGCTGTGCCGTTCTCTGCAACAGTTTTGATAACTTCGAAATCAACAAAGCCCAGCATACCCAGAGAGGAATACCAATGCACGAAAAATCCAGCATGAAAGCTGGGGCATGAAATATGATCTAAAGGCGAGGTAAGCCAAATTTGAAGAAAAAAAAAAGTCTTCCCCGGGCTCCGAACCTGTGATCCCTGGCAGCCACTCACACCTCAGGTCGATCGACCCGTTGAGCCAGTTGGACCCAGAGCAAGTCCGATAGCGCGGTTGAGCAGAGCGGTCGCCTGGCTCGTGATAAAGGCAGGTGAGGTTAGCCGTTGCTTGAGGGAGGATCAGTCTCGTGTGCCTCAGGCAGGCACCAATGGTTGTTCACCTTCACCTTCACCTCACTTGACCCACACTTCGCTCGCTGCTCGTCCAAGCCACCTCACACAGCATGGCTTCCCTCGTAACCGGGGAAGTATTTGACACAGGACTACCGAAGGACACACGCAAGCTGGGAGATGTTCTTGACTGAGCTTCAATATTCTCTTTCGATTCATCTGGGTTGGGTATCTATGCTAGGCAACACACCAAGCACGCCTTTAAACAAAGCATCTACGTAGCCTCTTGCTCGCCATGCGATCCCTCTGACCCAAGCTATGTATCGTAATGACCCTAAACACCACGCTTGCAAAGCAAAATTACATGGTATGATAAGCGCTTGAACACCTTGCCCCTCCCTTCATGTTAACATCAGCGATACTTCTCCTAACGCGTAACTCAGTCCCACACGCCCGCATCCAGGAATCCCCCATTGGAAAACCTCCCAAAGAGTTGACTACTCGTTATGCCACTCTTCTGCTGCCCCTGATTTTCCCGCTCCCGTTTCTCCCGTTGTTGTCGTTCTTCTTCCTTGGTGCGCTCGAGATCGGCCTGGACATCGCACATATCAATGAACTCATTAAGATTCTCGAGCACAGCATCCACGTCATCGACCTCCTGAGACACCAGCTGCTGTGGCTGCTGCGAGGCTCTCGGTACATCGTACGCCACCATGAGTGCCTCGGGCGCCGCTAAAGCTTTTGCTCCGAGGGCATCTGCTGTGACAAAGGCTTCGGCCATGGCCATTGGCCCCGGACTTTCGAGAATCTGCTGTGACGCGGACGGAAGGAGCCTGTGGGTGATCTTGGTCCTGCGCGAGACGGCCTGGAAGTGCTTCTGGAACTGGTCGTCTTCGCCGGTGGGAAGATCTGCTACTGCCAACTCTGGCGGCGGAGAGGCTGTTCTGGTCACCAAGGGGGTGGCGGGATCACTGCCATCAGGGAAGTCACCACCCTCAATCTCTGGAGCCCATCTGACGCGCTTGGCTGGTCTAGGAGTTGCGTCCCAGGGGTTGTCGACTGTAGCCGCCAACAGGTTTTGCGTGCTTGGAAGATGGCCGCCACTCACGCGCGCCCTCTTGGGCTGGCGTCGAGGTCTTTCAGGAGAAGGTGACATGAAGTTCGCAAAACGCTTGATCTCAAGGATCGGCTCAGGCGTCGAAGCTCTCGGAGTCTTAATGGGAGGTAGTGACTTCTCTTCGATGACGGGTTCGGCCACGGGCGTAGGCACATACGCTGGAGTTGATGAGGCAAGCGGGGAGGGTGAGGCGGGTAAGGGGCTGTTGAATGAGTTAAAGGCCAAAGCTTCTGCAGCAACCTGACGCATCTTGAGCGGGCTCGAGGCCCAGGGGCTCTGGTAGCTGGGATCTAGAAAGCTGTGCTGGCTGTTCTCCCGGATCGATTGAAGCTGGCGCACTGGGGCAATGGCAGGCACGTCCGCCTTCCAAGGACTTTGCTGGGATGCTGGGACAGCTGGGCTCTCGTGGACAGCGGTGACGTCTTCGGGTTGATTATTAGATGATGCATGCTCTCCCGACCGTTGAATATCTGTCTGGACGATCCCAATCATGGACTCTGAAGGGGGGATGTGCGCGGACTTCATTGGGGTTGGTTGGAAGTCGTCGTCTTGAACGATTGGCGTCTCTGGATTGGTGTACTTTTGTCCACCCATGGGCGTCTCCATAGTATAGCTGTGATACTGATGCCCCGCCGATTGAGCAGGAGGACAAGAACCACTCGGACGAGACTTTTCGGTTTTCGACCAGGGACTTTGTCCGGAAATATCCTGGGCGGCGCTGCTGATGGGAAGATCCTGCATGTCCGGGGAAACGGCGGTGGCAGTTTGTTGGTCTAGTACGACGGCTGGGGTTGGTTGGGCAGTGGATTGCTTGGGTGTCGATGCCCTCTGCTTCTCTGGCAAATCGAGTGGCATCGCTGCCGTCTGTGTCTGCTCGGCCGGCACTTCTTTGTTACTGGTATCATTATGCTTCGGCTTCTCTGGCGACTCAGGTTGCGCGACTATCGTCCGTTCCTGGCTGGCCGATACTTGCTCGTCCTGAGCATTGGTCTCCTTTTGCTTCTTGCCAACTGCACAATGGATTGTCCCTGCCATATCTGCAGTCTCCGAGATGCTTGTTCTCCTCATAGCAATATCCGAGGCCAAATCTGCGGCCAGTTGAAGTATTGTCCCCTTGATTCCCGTCTCAGGTTGGCGGTTGTCTGCGATGTCCTCCTTCGGATTCTCACCGGCTCCACTAGACTCAGGCGAAGTCGCTTTGGTGTCGTCAGGAAAGCAAGTTTCTCCGTGAAGGTCCATGGCTTCATCGGCTGGTTCTGAATCCGACTCGGACTCCGACTCGGTGTCTGGCGTCGCACGGGCGGGGGGAGAGGAATGATGTTCGTCGTTGATAGCAACACTGGCATTGGCAGCAGTACCACGGCTTCTAGGCCGTGCGCGAAACAGAAAGCTTTCGTCCTCTTGAGTCTCGAATTCGATTTTAACTTCAATGCTGTCGTCGGTATCCTTCGCTTGCATCTCCACATCGACCTGTGCGGGTGCCTCTTCTCTCGCGTTTGTCTGTGGGGTCGCCTTTGACATCTTCGCAGATGGAGGTGTTTGGACAGGTGTGCTCAGCGGGGCGGGGTTCTCTTCCTCGGGGCTGGCAGTGGGTTTGGCTGGTGTTTGAGGCGGGGGTTGTTGTGATGAAGATTTATTCGACCTTTGCAATGCCCTTCTGGACGACCTTGATTGACTTTGGGTACCCGGCAGGCTTTGCGCAGTCTCATCCATAATCATAGGTAGTGTCCCATACATATCCTGAGAAAGATCTCGGCTTTGACCAGGGTGCTGCGTGTTAGGTAAGGCGACAATGGATGCACCTTCGACATCTTCCTCTTCTGCTTTCCGACGTTTGTTGTCCTTCCGCTTGAGCCAGTCTGATCCCATAGAACGGCGTTTCCTGTGAGATTGAGACTGCGATAGAGAAATATCGCTTGCAAATGACCATGTTGGCTCGTCGTCTGGTTGTATTGCTGACTCTGTCGCGCTCCTCCAAGCATGTACCCTCTCGAGATCCTCTGCTGTCATATGCGGGTTGGCCGTCACCCCGACCTGGTCCAGACTCCTGGGGCTGGGTAGATGGCAAGATCCCGTGTCATCGGCGTCTGATAGCTCACTCTCGGCAACCTCAGCCTCGGCGACAGTCTCCACGACGGCGACGGGTGGGTTTCTGCCTCTCCTCGACCGCCAAGGGTTGACCCATCCTTTCGCATCTGGTCCTTCAAACGGGCCTCGTAGCACCGACGTCAACAGCACGGGGGCTTGGCCGCTTAGATATCGGTGGGCGGCATCCTCGATATGGCGTCTTCTCTCTTCAGGGCTGTCGTAATATTCGTCGTCGGATCCTTCACAAAGGACTTCGGCATCATCGTGAGCTGGGTCGCAGAACGGCTCGTCGTCCAAGAACTGGACTCGCCAGTCTTTGGCGAAACTCATGGCGAGGAGGGGTTAGGCTGTTCATGAACTTTGATCGGTGTCGGGAGAAATTAAGTGGTTCGGTACGCTGGGCGGTCGCATCGGCGCCGGGCGGTGGTCCGGAGTGCGGGATGTCGTTGAAAAGAGAGGTCAGTCGTCGCCTCCAGCGCGGACAAACATGGGCTGCCAAATTGGATAAAGAGGCGATGGGGCCGGCGGGTCTCCATGTTCACCCAGCGACGCGACAGACGCGCCGTGCACGGGCCATCGTGTTAAGTGGTCTCCACTGTTCTCTATTCTGGCGTTTGGAAGGCGAGACTCTCCAGCCATCGCACTGAGGCGCGAGATTACATAATAGATGCGATTAGAAGGATGCAGCCCCCACGACTTCGATACAGCGATAGCGCCATCGGGGGATCGGGGAATTTGGTGTCGTGGCGGTTGACACAGCAACGCGCAAGCGCCACTCTGAGCATAACATTGCGCTGCGAAAAGCACGCTAAAAATGGTCTTTATCCAATTGTTTATTCTGGGATCCGACCCTTGGAGCGATTGACATAACGCCGCCCCAAACCTGCACCAGTGCACCACACACACTCCACGGCCGCTACCAAACAGCGGAACACACTGACGCGAAGGCTCGACCGCGTTCCCCACGAGTAACAATACAATACGTTTTACAACCTCACAATACAACAAACCATCACGACGGGACCTCACCGCACCCCAGCGGAGGCTGCCACGGTGCTTGTGCTGCCAGTCCCTTCGCCATTCTGTTCAGCTTGCCATTCTGCATCTTTTCCACGTGCATTTTCACTTTGGCGACCTTCCCATTGCAACTGCCCGCGTAAACAAATCGCATCCATCGCAACAACACACCCCGCAAACCGCGACGCCTCTTGCAGCCATTTACATCCCCCGATGGACAGTTTATAACCACCAACATCCCACTATTCCGATTGCACGAGCCTTTACATCATGGCTCCCGCTTGGCTTGACTCCCTCTCCGAGGATTGGCCTTCCCAGGCTGGATCTGAGGCTTCGCCGTCCGCCCTGCCGCCTTTGAAACCAAGCGAAAACAACAAAACACCCAACGGCAAGGGAGCCGGCAGTCGCATACCACTCCCTGTCAGTAGGATACGACCGTCGAGTGCCGGCACTGAAAAAAGCGTTGGAGTCCTTAGCGAACGAAGCACAAACGACGTCAACCTGCCACTCTCCTCCCAACGAAGACCTACCCCGAAGCGTTCTCGAGAATTCAAGCCCTCCGAACTATCTCGCCAACCCAGTCGCGCACTCTCGGCCTCAACCAATGGCTCTGTTATTCATAACACGGTGCAGCATAAGTCGATAAAATCGTCCCCACTGAAGAACGTAGGCAGCACACCGGAATGGAAGCGAAGGCTCGTGTATGGGGACGTTGCGTACGGCGAACAAAGAGATCTGTTCTGCTCTGCTGCTGCAGGTCTTGAGAATATGTTCAAGCCGCCAACGCCCCAGGACACCAGCCTGGCAGACCAGAGCCCCCGCCACGAGTCGACATTACCTTCGAGCCCCCCGTTCTTCCGCCGCGCAGACGTGACCACAGGCGAGGAGGAGGAGGAGGAGTCTGACGGCAGAAGCCAGATGGATCCGAGCCCAAGCCCCAGTCCTAGGATACGACCGCCTCAAGTCACGTACAAATTGGCGGACGATTCGCTCGACCAAAGCAAACTTAGCGAGTTCAGTGCGCCTCACGATAGCCATCCCCAAGAGCCGACCGAACCGACCGTGAAAGAAAGTGTTCCTACGGCAGATACCTCCGTCACCGGCCTCGCGCCCCCGAACGACGCGTCGAGAAAGACGAGCGGACATAGTGTCATCCGAAACGAGGACTTCAGCCCGATCGTGCTTACACTCATGCGCCCCAAAGGCGAGGATGGAGATGCGGAGCCCTTCGCGCCTACCGAACTGCCCATCGACCAGCTTCAAAATCGCCTTGAGAAGCTTCGCATTGACCAGATGCTGCTCGACTCTCAAGGCGAGCTTCAGTTCGACGCAGACGAAACGCAGGACGAGCCCGAGAATGACAAAGTGGACACAACCGAAGACTATGCGCGCAAGGGAGGCTTTCTCAATCTGCAGCGTGGTGGTAGGTCTGGTGATGGGTCGTTTAGGTACCGGGGTCTGAGTCCCGGCATGCGCGTCGATACATCCGAGATGTTCCCCGAAGAATCTCTGCAAGCCAGCACCCCTAAGCAATTCCCCAGCGTCAGGACCTACTCGCCGGGGCAGGGAACGATGCGATACGGCTCTCAAAGCCCACCACCTCCAAGAGCACCTCATCCGAGTCCTGACAAGCGAGCAACAGCCGGGACTAACAGCACGAGCCCGCTGAAGCTGTTTGGGCCATACGACACCTTCACCAACCAAACGCTTCTCCGTCGCATTAGCCAGTTCGAGGACCAGATGTCGGGCTCATCGCGACAATCACTGAGCGGAGCGTATTCTGGGGATGCTTCCAGACTGACTGAGAAGCCTAGACCTCATACTGCTCCCGTGGGCTACCTCTCCGTGCCAGCTCAGCAGACTGCCGCAAGTTCACGATCCGTCAGTCAGTTCGGCGCAGGCGATCTGGAGGGTTATCAGTTCGATCAAGAAATCTCCATTCGACGCGATGATGAGGAGTCACAATTTTACGATGAGGGCGACTTCGATGGACTCTCTGGCTTTGAAGAGTCTGTTTTGCGATTCGCGAATGTCACAGGCTCTCCAGGCCAAGAGGAGTCAATGTTTATCCCCAGGAAGCGGGCGAAGTCTGCGACAACGACGGATTCATCGTCAAAACACACTCGGGAAGTCTCATTCGGCAGTGAGGGTAGTGTTCAGAGAGGAAATGTTCGGTTCCCGTTGGATGACTCCCTGTTACTAGGGACTCCTCACAGACGCGACACTGGTTCAGAGGGAAAGAGGCCAATGACCTCGCCATCAAAAGATCCGACTCCGAAGCGAAGGAGGACGCTGCACAAGTCTGATATTGCTTATGGACGTGAAGAGCGCTTTCAAGCGCTGGAGCCTGTCCATGAGTCTCACGCCCTGATGCAGAGCATGATGGGCAAGAAGCGAAAGGACGCACGTCCGGGGAGCATGCAGCAGAGAGCTCATCCTAGTGTGCTGGCTAATCGCCATATTCTCCGCCCGCGAACTCCAACGCCGAGCTCAAGGTCGTCAATGCAGAGAGATGACTACTTTCCGGAGGATTACCTGCTCGAGGAGCCACCGACGCGTCGCTCTCCCACCCGCGCTTCTCAGCTCACGACGAGCGGCAACGATCGCAATGGCACTCTCGACACGGACCGAAAGCCATCCATCAGGACCCAAGACTTTTTGGACGAGGCTGGCAAGATCATGGCGATGATCCGGAATGGAGCCAAGGCTCCGAGTGGTCTGACGAGTGTTGAGGAATCTGATGCGGAGTTTGGCGAGCCCAGTCCGGTCTTTGATGAGGACTCATACGAGGAGTCAACACGAGAGCCGCTGTCACGGCCTCCTAGCCGCGAGGGCAAACCTGTACAGAGGGCACCGCAGCGACAGGAGAACCCCGACATCCTCGACTACTTGAAGAAGTACCAGGAACTGAGTGACATGGGAGACGTCATCTCCTCATCCCTCAGATCTATGGACCAGGCACAAGACGCCATTCGTGTGGCACAGGAAGTCGAACGGCAAATCGAGGAGCGAAGTCGTGAGAGAGCCAACACCGAAGAGCTGCAATACCTTGGAGGCGATGAGACCATCAGCGACCCCCCAAATATCCGCATCAGCGCCAACCCAAACAGACCGATGGACTCGATTGATGCAGACGACTACCCGACCCACTCATCTGGAGCATCCACCACCCGAACTATCCACACAGGCTCCTCCCGCAATTCCGAGTCACGAAAAACCATCATGCCACAGAGCGTGTCCCATTTGATCCCGGATCAAGTGGGTAGCATGTACCTGGACCGCCAGCAAAACATCTGGATCAAGCGGAAGGGGGAAAGTGTCCGTCCTAGAAGTGCGCACTTACACTCTCACGTGCTTCCTTCGGAAGACAGCGAGGACGATCCTTTTGCGAGCATCCCGGACCTGTCTGTTGATTTGACTAAGGAGATGCAGCACTTGCGGATCGTGACAGCTCAGAAGGAGGCCGAAGCAAACGAGGCGGATTGGTCGCTGTCACCACCTGGCTCTGCTTGCTCCTTTGGCACTCCCAGAAACCCGCCAGGCAAAGGTTTCGTTACTCTATCTCCAGATGGGACCTTACCGAAGGACATTGCGGCGCAAGCTCGAACCGAGTTCACGAAACTCGGAAGCAAGCTACCTGATGGAGAGGTCGAGCACGAGATCCAACTCGACGAGGATCGCATCACCGACTCCTCGCCGTCTCGCAGACGAATGACGATTTCTTTCTCTTCGCCAATTGCCTCCATTATTCAGGATGTCGCGGCAGAAGACATTGATAGCCTCGAGGACGACGAAGGCAGCTTCATTGATTCTCAGTTCGTCTTGGAGGAATCCAAGCGCAGCAAGTACCAGAGCTTGACAAAAGCCGCCCGTCGAAACTTGTTGCAACCCCGGCCTTGTACCGCCCCGGCACGCGGCCCTTCCAGGCAGTTCTCCCTGCGCGGACAGTCCTTTGTTCCGCGCCCTGTTTCTCGTATTGACGAACGAGACGAAGACAGCGTTGTCGACAATGCCGAGGAGAGGCAAGTCAGCATCATCGCTGATAACAGCGCCCTTAGCCACGTCTCGCACGAAAACCAAGAAAGGAGCCTTAGTTTCCTCATCAAGACGCCCGGCAAGACTAGGAGCGGCGGTCTTTTCCCTGACGCAGGAGCTTTCATCAGCCACCACGTCGGCAATCTGTCTCTCAGTCCCATGTCCGAGTTTACTTTGAACCACAACGAGAAGTCATTTGGCTTCGAAGTCAGCTACATTGTAGACGATCAGCGACTCGTCACCGGAGACGGCTCCAAGAAGGTCATGTCCATGACAGTTCGCGATCTTGTCGACCGATTGACCGAGATTGAGCCTTTTGAGCCCTACTGGGAGGACTTTACAGAACTGGATGTTAGCGAGAGGCGGCTCTCGAGCCTGCACATGTTGGACGAGTTCTGTGGTCGCTTGGTGAGCCTTGACGCATCTGATAACTCCATTGGTCATCTCGATGGAGTACCGGCATCAGTCAGACAGCTCAAGATCACCAACAACATGATTACTGAGTTGACGTCATGGGATCATCTCATCAACCTCCAATACGTCGACCTCTCCAATAACGATCTCACAAGCCTGTCAGCCCTGAAGAACCTCGTTCACCTTCGTAGCCTCAAGGCCGACAACAACAAGCTGACATCTCTTGACGGCCTGAACCAGCACGATGGTCTACTGTCGTTGCGGGCACGCAATAACTTGATTGAAGTTGCAGACTTTGATGGCACCAAGCTACACAGGCTCACAGAACTGGATCTTTCTGGAAACAAGGTCAAAGAGCTACTGAATGTCGGACAGCTCTCTTCACTCGAGACCCTCAAACTACCCCGCAACAAGCTTGTTGCATTCACCGCAGAGGATGCGCAAGGCCTCGACGGTTTGCGCTATCTGGACCTCAGTGACAACGAGATCGCCGAGCTTGATATCGGCCGTCTACCTGCAGTGCGGCTACTCCATGCCGATAGGAATCGCATCACGAACATCACTGGTTTCACCAAAGCTCGCCACTTGGACAGCTTATCTTTGAGAGAGCAGCGTGGCGATGGCCAACTGGACCTGTCTTTCCTTTCTTCGGCGTACGAAGTTCGGAAGCTCTTCCTCTCTGGAAACTACATTGGCGCTTTCGAGCCCAAGGTAGATTTCCTCAATCTTCAACTACTCGAGCTCGCCAACTGTGGGCTCCACTGTTTACCGGAGGGCCTCGGGCTATTGATGCCAAACCTGCGATCGTTGAATCTCAACTTCAACGCTATTGCCGACCTTTCACCCATTCGATTCGTTCCCCGGCTCAAGAAACTTCTTGCTGCTGGCAACCGCCTGGCGGACTCGACATCAGTCACGGAACTCTTGACGGACTTCCCGCACCTGACGCAGTTGGATCTGCGGGACAATCCAATTACTCAGGGCTTCTATCCGCCAGTGCAGGTTATGGTCCCAGCAGACCGGGGCAATTTTACTGATCCTTTCGTCCTGCCTGAAGCCGATACGCAGAGAGACGAGGTATTTTCCAAACGTCTCGACGAGGCGACCCGTCTCCGTCGCCGGTTATACCAGGTCATTTTCGTCGGTTGCTGCAAGAGGTTGAAGCTCCTCGACGGCTTGCCCGTCAAGCGGCAGCTCATGCTTGCACGCGACCCAGCTTTTCAGGCGTTGGTCCAAGAGGGTCTCTTGCCCAGCGATAGCGCCGGCGTCCCAGCTTCACCTGCTGCCAAATCTCAAGCCAAGACTCCGGCTAAGACTCCGGCAAAGACGCCGACCAAGAGCTCGACGAAGCCTCCGCCGTCGCGGTCTTCGTTCAAAGCTCCAGCCGAGGCTCCCGCCAGGTCTTCGCCCACCATTCGGGTTACGGCTCCGGCCAATGAGCCGAGCCAGTCACCCGCCCCTAAGAGTGCGGTCAGCAGTCGCTGGAACGCAGAGGACAGCTTCGCCTGAGGCACAGGACATTGTATTATATGATGATGGCAAAAAAAGAGGGGGGCGTTTCTAGCACAGCCAGGAAGAGTGTGCTTTTATTCATGTTCATATTGATAATCTTTCAACGGTCGGGAAAGGCGTCTGGGTAATCATTCAAAAGGAGCAGGGCTTAATGACGAAACGGAAGTATTGTACGAATAGGGATGGTAGAAAGCATTGATTCAAGAGGTCCGGAGAATACAGACTTTGCATCTGGAGTACAATGACGATTGGGCTGAGCGATGATTGATGTGAAGCTTTTGGCGTGGGTGCATGACTTGATCGCAATTCCACGGACATTGCCATTCAGTTAAATGTAACAGAAGTTGGGAAAGCAACGACGGGACGGCAGCCGGCAGCCTTCCGTGCAGCCGGGACCCACCTGCGCCGAGGTTACGGTGCATTGCCGAGCCGGCGGCCCCGGAGGCGATCTATGTTGCTATCTACGCCTCAGCGACCTCGTCATCGCGGGCTCGTGCTCGCGCTCACGATACGAGGTTTCTTGATTTTTGGGCAAGGGCACAGAGTATGTCGTAGATGGACATTCTGGCGCGCGCACTGGGTCTGGGCGTCGCACGATGGTTGTGTGTGTGTCGTGGTGTCCTGAATCGCTCATGTCCCGGAAAATTCTTTCGGTTTCAAGGGAGATTATCGTCCGGCGAATCGAGCAGGTCGCCCACACACACACAACAGCCAGGCACATACAACAGGCGTACCTACCAGGCACGCCGGCCGGCGACCGCGCAGCCGGGAAAGTTGATCGCGGGGGGGGATGGGACGGCGAGGGGGGCGATTAAAATAGGCACTAGGACCCCTGAAATGAGGTGGTAATATTAGGGAGAGCCCGAGATGGGATAATCGGGAATAGGCTGGGTGCCCGAGTGTGTGTCTTTTCTGTCATTGAGCGTGCCAGTCGGTGCCTGACATGACACGCACAAGGTACGGACAGACGGTTCGTTTGGACGCGGAGGTCACGATGGAGGAGGACCCTTAGATTTTTTTTTGAGTGGGCTCTTATTTTTTTTCTGCCCTCCCTTGGGAGTTGGTCTCGTGGGCATTGGAAGAGTTGGGATGAGGACGAAGGCAGAAATTCCAGCCCAGGATTGTCTTTGTTTGTGGAGGGAGGGGGAGTGCTTGTTTGTCATTGGTCTTGGAGGCAACCCAGACAGGGAAGGTAGAGATTTGGATGTGAGTGGTTTTTTTGCTGTGAGTTTACAGTTGGTAGGGCTCTCGATATTGAGGCTGTATTATTAGGAGAGGGGGGACGAGACGACGCGTCGACGATTTCTCGTGGTCATCCTAGGGCTTCGTTCTTTGCGATTTGGTGCTCGTCTGAGCATGAGACTGGGAGTCGGGGACGATGAGACTCAGGGAATGCCCTTGGAGACTGGGGGTTGTTGGGTACGCAGAGGCATGGCAGGGCTGCGCTGGCGGTGATTGTCGAGGACGGGGGACCCGGGCGAGAGGGAGGAAGGGGGGAGAGAGGGCGGGTTGGCACGTTGTTTAAGAGCCCTGATTTGCATCCCGAAGGGTAAGGTACCGTGTCAGAGTGTGTCCCTTGTATTCCCATGTTGCGTGTTGCTTGTGTTGTGGGCTTGTTAGCAATAGGTACCTTAGGTAGCAGCCCGGCCGAAGCTTTTTCCAACTGCTAGTGATGTGGCACTAGACCCTCCTTATTTCCTTTATTTGTTATGGTTGACGTGTACGTGTCCACGATGGTTGGTGAGTAATACTCTAGATGGACGAAGCAGGTATTTGGATGTTTACATGGACTAGTGTATAAGTAGGCGCAGTACACTTGATATGTATCCAACTCAGCCATCGAAGCCAAAGGAAAAGGAGCCGAAGCTGGAAGACGGGACTTTGGGCGCCATGCACAACATTCGCCTCCTGCTTCGGCCCGTAATAAGGCATTGATGGTGAGGGTCCCTAGTGGAATCTTCGGCCGGGCTGAGGTGGGAGTGGATTGTCCTACGCGGTATCCGTAGTGGGCACTGGGCTGCAGCTGAGGCGCCTGAGGTAATCGTGATCGCGCATCAGAGGAGACTGTTGCGGTACATGAAGATGTGCCCCATCACCGCCAAGTGCTGCGGGAGACTTGGCGAGATCAAGTACAGGTACTTGGGACGCCGTGGAATCCAAATGGAAGCTGCCAGGCCTGTCGCACCCCTCGACCTGCCTGCACAAGACGCGATGCACAGCACAACAAAAGCAATGGATGGCACCCCAGAGAATGATCAGAGACCCGTTAAGGTCCCCCTCACCAGTCACCTCCACTAAAGTCACCTCCACTGGGCAGCCACAGCAGCGACTGGTGGTCATTGACTGCGGAAGAGGTGAGGTGTCGGGCAGGCATGTCCCGGATCCCTGACTGCATAAACCGTCATCGCGCTCTGCTCTGGCACCTGGGTGTCCACGGGTGTGTGTGTGTGTGTGTGTGTGTGTGTGTGTGTGTGTGTGTGTGTGTGTGTGTGTGTGTCCAAGTGTCCCGCCTGCCATTTTGTGCGCCATCCAACCAACCCATCCCGTTTCTGGTGTTGCTATCATTATTACCTATTCCCTAGACCTCTAGCGTCTGTCATTCCTCAACGTCGACTTCCCCTTATTCCACCTGTCTTGCTCTGCACCACCCACGAACACACCAGCAGCTACTTTACTCCCAAACACAACTACCGCATCCTTCACCGCATGGCATAACTTCCCCCACGAAACAACTCTGAGCATCGATCGCCGTCGCCCCAGCTGGCTCGCACAGCCAACCCTCGACTGTTCTTGAAACCATGACGTTTGGTGTCATCACCCGCCAAAACCAGCACCAGCCATGGACTCAGAGCCTTCAGTTCCCCTTGCGCGCTCCATCTCCCAGCACAGCGCAACGTCCATGAGGAGTGCCCGCTCCTCTACCGTCCGCGGCAAACGATCGAAGCTCAACTCCCAGCCCTCGAGCTCCGCCAGCTCTGTCGCCGCCTCCGAAGACAAGTCTCTGACGAGCTTTCCCTCCTTCTCACCAGACTCGCCAAGGGGAGACACCTCCTTCCCTCCCGACCCCGTCACCCCCGACCCAGAGCCTGAGCCCCCCGCGACCGTCCGCAAGATCTCTGACGCCAGGTCCAACGCCTTCTCTCTGCTGGGCAACCTCACCGGCAGCACCCCCGCTGCTGAACAGGCTGCCCGCGATGCGCTGTTTGAGGACTCGCCCATCTCGACGCACAAGATACCCGGCGCCCTGCACCATGCCAACGACGAACACATCCACCGCCTGATTGCCAGAGACGGCGCCGTGCCCCTCATCAGGCAGTTCGCGACCGACCTGGCACAGCGCGACGCTCAGATCGCCCAGCTGAGGAGGAAAGCCGATGAAAGGGAGAGGGCTCTGCGGAAGATCATTCTGGAATGCGGGCTATCCAACCTGGACCTCGAGACGAGATTGCGGGCCATCGAGACCGACGTCAAGACAGCCCGCCCGGGCAACCGTCGCAACGAGAGTGGTCTCTCGGACCTGATGAGCGATGCTATGCAGGACACCGTCATTTACAACGTATTTGGCCAGACCGACAACGAGGCGACCGTCCGCGCCAGCAACCTCTCCATCCCCTCCAACCCTGATGGCCGAGGCACGACGAGAGGCTGGAAGGACTTTCTCTGGGGCGGTACGAGCAGGAAGAACAGCGGACCCAACAGCGTCAACGGAGACGACACAAAACCCGCTGCAGTTGTCAGAGCGCAGTCGTACGGTGACAGGCGGCCGGGCCTGCAGGATGACCTGTTCAGTCCGCCGCCGGAGAGCGTTGCGTCTGACAATGTTCCGCCTAGGACCCCAAGTCGGGCGTCCAGCATCCAGTCTGGCCCACCTGGGTCGCGCAAGGCTTCGACTTCAGTCGCTGCCAGCCTCATGAGACTGGTCGCTGGAGGCGCCATCAATACGCGCGAGGGAGGCCCCAACCGCGGCCGATCTAATAGTGCTACTCAGCCGCAGTCGACCATGCGAGCATCGTCTACATCTAGTGCCAAGACGACTCAGTCGAGTAGGGTGGTCTCTACCCAGGGCGGTCCCAAGGCACTCATGGCCATGCGCCGAACAGGACCTATGAACAATCCTCCTTCTGGTGCGACTACAGCGCGAACCCAGCCTCAGGAGAGATGGGACACCATGACGGGTAGCCCTACCAGCGCCACGCCCAGGCAGGAGAGCTATGGTCCCGTGGAAATGGATGCGATTCTCCCGCCCGAGACGCAACCCCCAACCTTGACACATATTTACAACAACTATGTTGGTAGCGAGTATCTTACCGATCGCTTCGGGTTTATCTACGATCAGCGTAGAAAGAAGAGACAGCGTGAAGCGGCGCAGATGGCTCGCCGCTACAAGTTAGGAGGGCGAACCGAGATGCTGTCCAATGGACGCTCGGATTTGTCCCCGTCGATGATTGAAGAAGAGCAAGTTCCGAGTCCCGG
Source organism: Colletotrichum gloeosporioides (assembly GCF_011800055.1). Classification (NCBI taxonomy): domain Eukaryota; kingdom Fungi; phylum Ascomycota; class Sordariomycetes; order Glomerellales; family Glomerellaceae; genus Colletotrichum; species Colletotrichum gloeosporioides. The sequence continues at coordinate 202,944 of NW_025544649.1, forward strand.
AGGCAGCGAGGAGCGACCCGACAGCCCTTCTTCCGCCGAGGAACGCTCGAGCGAAGGCAGGCCTAAGAAGTGGCAAGATTACCTCAAGCTGGCGACATTCCCGACAGAGCTGTTGTCTCACACCCCCGCACTCAGCGCACCGTCTCTGGAGGTGCTCGAGGGAGGTGAGCTTGGCATGAAGTCTCCCGGTCTTATCACGGTTGATGAGCGTGGCTTCGTTCCCATTGCTAGCGCTACGATTTCAGTCACCGAGAGCGAGGCAACGCTGCCTGTCGAGACCGATGCGGCCGCGGGGACCGTTGTTAGGGACGACACCGAGCCGGTGAAGCTGCTTCTCCAGCAGATGGGGGAGTTGCATGATTCTTTGCAGCGAGAGAAGGCAGCTCGTTGGAACGAGTTCCTGCGCAAGGTCCGGGCTGAGCAAAAGCGAGACGGCGAGGCGGCGGCAGCCGCTGCAGCGGCCGCAGCCGAGGCTCGGTATCAGCGACCTGCCGTCAACCTGCCCGAGGCAGCGCTGGCCGACGGCGAACTGATCGGCATCACCGGCCTCGGACTCAAGGGCAAAGTCGGCCGCGCCAAGCGTACGGAGCTTAGAAACCTGGTTCTCGGCGGCATCCCCGTCAACTTGCGTGCAAAGGTGTGGTCTGAATGCTCGGGTGCCACAGCCCTTCGCATCCCAGGTTATTATCAGGACACCATTGCCCGCCTCGACGAAGCGGACGATCCTATCGTGGTCTCGCAGATCCAGGCGGATATAAATCGAACCTTGACTGACAACATCTTCTTCCGCAAGGGACCTGGCGTCACAAAGCTGAATGAAGTTCTGTTGGCGTACGCTCGCCGCAACCCTGAAGTTGGCTACTGCCAGGGCATGAATGCCATTGCGGCTAACCTACTGCTGATCATGCCGTCGGCAGAGGACGCTTTTTGGATTCTGTCGAGCATTATCGAGAAGATCCTGCCAGCCGGCTACTACGACCACAGCCTTCGATCGTCTCGCGCTGACCAGCTCGTTCTACGAGAGTATGTGGCCGAGGTGCTTCCAAAGCTCTCACAGCACTTTGACGAGCTGAACATCGAGCTCGAGGCCTTGACCTTGGGATGGTTTCTCAGTGTATTTACGAGATGCCTTTCCGCCGAGGCTCTGTTCCGCGTGTGGGACGTGGTGCTTTGCATGAACGACGGCAGCACCTTTCTGTTCCAAGTCGCGTTGGCGCTCTTCAAGCTTAACGAGTCGCAGCTTCTACAATGCGAAACGTCGGTGGCTGTGTACTCGTACATTAACGGGCAGATGACGAACCACGCCATCAGTATCGATAACATGATCAAGGCGTCAGACGGTCTTAGGAAACTGGTCAAGCGCGAGGATGTAGAGGCGCGGAGGGAGAAGGCGATCCAGGCTGAGCTGAGGCTTTCCAGGCAGAGGGAAGAAGCGAACGAGCTTAAGCGGGCTAAAAGGACCAACAGAGCCAACGGCAACGGAAACGCAGAGGATAGCAGTGAAGGCAATGGAGAGGCTGTTGCCAGCGTGGGAGCAGAAGGAGAAGCGGCAGCGACGGTCAATGCGCCGGCCGAGGAAGCGCAGTAGGGGCGGGAGGGAGCAGTTCGCGGGCGAAGCCGCGTTGCATTTTTTGGTGTTTTATGGACGTCCATGATACCCCCCTGACCGATTGGGAAGGCAGTCAAAATAGCGTCTTTTACATACATACAATACACGATCCTTGTAGCGTTGCTTTTTGAACCAGTTGTTCTCTCTATTCCTTGCGTGAAGTCGTCTAAAATCATGATGGTGGCTCACAGCTTAGCCTTGCCGGCCTTCCAGTCCGCGGCAAACTTCTTGCCCTCCTCGATCCTCTTCTTCTCAAGCGCCTCCCTCGCATCCCACCGCGCCTCTTCGCCATCGTACTCCTCTTTACTTAGATAAAACGCGCTCTCCCGCCACATCTCCGCCTTCAGGACGCCATAGACCCCGGACTTGGCCTTCTCGGTCAGCTTCTTGTCGGCGATGAGCTTCAGCGCCTCGTCCATCCCGCCGAGCACGTCGACCAGCCCGGCCTCGAGCGCGGCGGGCCCGCCGAAGCGCTTCGCCTCAAGGACGATCTCCTGGTAGACCCTCGGCGAGCACTTGATGCGGAAGATGCCGCTCATGGGGGGTTTCAGCGGGGCGCCGAACTCGAGCTCGTTCATGCAGAGGAAGCCCTTGCTCGGGTTCATGACGCGGTAGTCGTGGTGCATGGCGGTCATGAAGCCGCCGGCGAAGCCGTGGCCGGGGAGCAGGGCGACGGTGGGCATGGGGTAGGTGAGGAGGCGCTTCCACATCTTGTAGAGGGGGTCCGGGAAGAAGCCCGGGGTGGCGAAGGCGTGTTCGAGGTCGAGGCCGTTGGAGTAGAACTTTGGGATGGCGGAGGTGGTGAGGAGGACGCCGGGCGGGTGGGAGAACTCGATGATGTCGAGGGCGGCGAGGAAGGCGCGGCAGAAGGGGGTTGTGAGGCGGTTGTCGGGCGGGGAGGACCAGGTGAGGAGGTAGACGAGCGGGGAGGGGGTGGTGCAGGTTATGGTGCCGCCGGGGTGGGAGTCGAGTTTGGGGATGGGGATTATGAAGAGGGGGGTTGGTGATGACATTTTGGCGTTTTGGTGATGATGGTGTCTTTTTGGCACGGATGAGAGTTTACGAGAGGGATGAGACGGATAGGCTGGGAGCTTCGAATTGAGTTGAGATATCTAGGGAGTTCAGATGACAGCTCAAGGATACAGCTGTTTGAGGTGAGATATTCAAGATGGAGCTTGAAAGATGGATCTGTAGATTGGTAGTATATGGACCAAGGCGGCTGAATGAGGATGGTCAGTCTTACTTGTAAGCGACGGTGACCTCGGTTCGGGAAACGGAATGCGAAAGGGACAGGAGCCGTCTACTAATCACGGCGCAATGCACGGCGGCAGTCTGGCTGACACACCAACCTTAAAGCTGTCTGGTTCACACGCACAGGCGCCAATCCTCCAATGAAGATGGCTGCCATTGTTTTTTGGCTTTCTGGCCTGCTCACGCGGGATCAGTCTGGAGATGGGCTTTCACATGTGAAGGCCTGAGACTGAAGACTAGCCGCCAGTCTGCAGCGCTTCTGACGCACCCCAGATGCCGCCTCGACTCAACCCCGGACCTGGGCGTTTCTTAGGTAAGGAGCTGTTCCACTTGCAGCAACCAATCACCAACGACACAGAGGGGAGCTCCTGCCTCCTAGGTCAATTCGTCCCACTTGCTTGCGACTCGTCTCAAGTCGCATTTCTGTCCTCTCGGAAGGAGGCAGATCAGCTTTCTGTCTGCACACCACACCACCACCACAACGCACACAGCGACCGCAACCATGGCGGAGAAAGACGACGGCAAAAAGACGGTGGTCTTTTTCCATCCCGACCTGGGCATCGGCGGTGCAGAGCGCCTCGTCGTCGATGCAGCTGTTGGACTCCAGAACCGCGGCTGCAAGGTTGTCATCTTTACGAGCCACTGCGACAAGGGCCACTGCTTCGAGGAAGCTCGAGATGGTACCACCCTCCCTCCCCCTCAATGCCGACGCCGAAGCAGCCTCAACTGACACTCTCCCCTCGCAGGAACCCTCGACGTCCGCGTCCACGGCGACTGGCTCCCCCAATCGATCCTCGGCCGCCTCACGATCCTCTGCGCCATCGCCCGCCAGATAACCCTCCTCCTCCACATCTACTTCTCCCGCGAGCTCCAGTCCCTGGACCCGGACTTCTTCTTCGTCGACCAGCTCTCCGCCGGCCTGCCCCTCCTGCAGTACCTCGTCCCCAAGGCGCCCATCCTCTTCTACTGCCACTTCCCCGACATGTACCTCGCCCTCGGCCGCGAGCGCTGGTGGAAGCGCGTCTACCGCGTCCCCTTCGACTGGGTCGAGCAGTGGAGCATGGGCTTCGCCGACGAGATCGCCGTCAACTCGGGCTTCACCAAGGGCGTCGCCACCCGCGCCTGGCCCGCCCTCGCCAAGAAGAAGAACTTCAAGGTCGTCTACCCCTGCGTCGACATCGACCCCAAGAAGAGCGAGACCGTTTCGACAGAAGAGCCCGTCTGGACTGACAGGAACATCATCCTGAGCATCAACCGCTTCGAGCGCAAGAAGGACATTGCCCTCGCCGTCAAGGCGTTCGCGGCGCTGCCCAAGGAGAAGAGGAAGGGCACGCGGCTGGTCGTCGCTGGCGGGTACGACCTGCGCAGCGCCGAGAACTTCTACTACCACAAGGAGTTGGAGACGCTGGCCAAGGACCTGGGTCTCGAGTCGTTCACGGCCAAGAACATCATCACGGCGCTCTCCGCGCCCGCGGACATTCCCGTCTTGTTCCTGCTGTCGATCCCCTCGAGCTTGAAGGACAGTCTGCTCAAGTCGGCCAAGCTGCTGGTATACACGCCCTCCAACGAGCACTTTGGCATCGTGCCCCTCGAGGCAATGTTGGCCGGCGTTCCGGTGCTGGCGGCGAACACGGGCGGACCGACGGAGACGGTCATGGATGGCACTACCGGCTGGCTGCGGGAGCCGGACCAGGTGAAGGAGTGGACGAAGGTCATGGACACGGTGCTAAACAAGATGAGCAAGAAGGAGCTGGAAAAGATGGGTGCGGACGGCGTGCAGAGGGTGCGCGTCGGCTTCGGGCAGGAGAAGATGGCGGAGAGGATCGACAAGATTCTCGATGACTTGGCGGACAGGCAGAGGGTTCCGCCATGGATCAATGCCGTGCTCAACTTCCTCGGCATCGGCATTTTCTTCGCGTTTGGGTTGGCCACCTCGAGCATGCTTGCTAAGTCGCAGAAGAGAGATTGAAGTAGGGAAGATTGAGGATGTAGATTTTTCTTGTACGATACCTGTCAATGTTGATATCAAGCCGTTCCGCGGATCACATACACCCTTACGCTACTTCCTTTACCTTGATTACCCCTGGCGCGATGCACCCCACACCCGACCCCCACGTAGCGGGGTAAATTCCGCCCATGCAGTGACATGCACGCGTCGTGCTCACTTCATCAACCACCACCAGCCATCCCATCCCACTCTCACAAAAATGTCTCGCAAAGCGCTCGTCGATTTCTTCTCCCGCTCCCTATCGTCGTTTCAATCGTCCCAAGAATCCTTCAGGGTCCTCTGCACCCTCCCCCACCACCGCGAAGATGCCGCGCCGTCCCCATCCCCGCGCCGGCCGCAGCAGCCCGTGAAGCGCCTCGTCGTGCTGGACTCGAGCTTCAACCCGCCCACGCTGGCGCACCTGCGCATGGCCACGTCCGCGCTCCAAGCCGGCGGCGGCGCGCGGCTGCTGCTCCTCCTGGCCGTGAACAACGCCGACAAGGCCCCGAAGCCGGTCGCCTTCGCGGTGCGGCTGGGGCTGATGTGCGCTTTTGCGGAGGACCTTCTCACGCAGGGGGCGAGGGAAGGGTTGGAGGTTGATGTGGGCGTGACGACGATGCCGTTTTTCCATGGCAAGGCGCGCGCGGTGGAGGGCAGCGGGGTTTATGGGGACGGGGTTGAGCAGGTGTATCTGGCGGGGTATGATACCCTCATCCGGATCTTCAACCCGAAGTATTACCCCGAGGCGGAGGGGGGTATGAAGGCTGCGCTGGGCCCGTTTTTGGCACGGGGGAGGTTGATAATTAGTTTGAGGGTTGGGGATGAGTGGGGCGGGGAGGGGGAGCAGCGTGGGTATTTGGAAGGTTTGAGGGAGGGCGGGTTGGAGGAGTTGGGGGGCAAGAGGGAGTGGGCGGAGAGAGTCGAGTTGGTGACGGGGACGGAGGGAGAGGTTGTGAGTAGTTCGCGGGTGAGGGAGATGGCTGGGCGGGGGGATGAGGAGGGGTTGAGGGGGTTGCTTGGGGAGAGGGTCAGGGGGTGGGTTCTGGAGGAGGGGTTGTATCGTGAGTGAGGATGAGTGGTATATATAGAGAGGAGGTAGACATGGTGAACGGATAGAAGGCAAATCTGCCCAGATTGTGATGATGGTGTTGGACGTGTTCGATAACTCTGAGGGCCCACCTTTGTGGGTGACCTTGCTTGTGTGACTGGGCAGTGAGACAGGGATGGCAAGACGAAACTTCATCTTGGATGTGTTCTTGCGAATCACAGACTGATGATGGACAGAAGGGCCCACTTCCGGGTTGTACGTCACCTCACATCGCAATCCCGAGAGGAGTGCAAGGATCGATTACGCACGTCTGCGGCTGCACCATCAGCTCTGTTTCCAGTGTATGGATGCACTTATACCATTGTGGCTGGTGTTCTTGAGGTTTGGTGCCTCGCAGAGCTCTTTATAGCCGGTGTCTTGTACTATGCTCCAAAGAATGAGCAGAAACCGTCCCGCGGTAGGATTCTAGGGGGCCTGTTCAGGCAGACAGATATGCGAAAGTCAAATGGAGGGACGAGTCTCCAGGATAGTGTACTGAAAAGCAAAGCTACAAAGCTCCATGCTTTTAAGAAAGGGTATTCTCCTACTTTTAGATATTTACAGCAATGACGTCTGTTCTCAGGGCTGTGAAAGTAGGAGAATACTCTTTTTTGAAAGCATGGAGACGAAAGGTCTCACGGAGAGAATCGACGCTTCAATCAGAGACTAGTAGCTTGTTGCAACACTTGGGGAGTATTCAAGGTGCATCTACAGCTAATACATGACATCAGATGAGAGACGCCACCATCAACGGGACGCGATGGTGTTGAGCATGTTCCCACCAACAATTAGATGCAATAACAGGAGAGCAATCGCATTGATCAGGAAGCAGTGCATTTGCATCCTTTCTTGAGAACTTGAAAGCTCATTGCTGCCAGACTTTCTTAGTCCGTTTCACTATCAAACACCTACCTCTTTAGCTGACATGGAATATCATCAGTTCGGTCAAGACGTCGCGCTAGAAACTAGACGTACTTAAACGACGGAGATTTAGCCAGACTGTTTCTAGAAGTCAAGATCGGCTTATCGAAAAATCGTTGGTCGGGCGTGGTATGATGTGTCTCCGTTGACATTGCTACCAACCACATGTACTTTGAAGCTCTTCTTGGGATACTCCCGTGCGTCTGGAGATCCGCAGATAAAGATCTAAGGATTATTTGGGTCCATCTCAACAGGAACATACGGCTATAGGCAGAGATTGTAGACGAATCCAGCAGGGAGCAACCTGCATCTACGCCACATCGTGACGGCGAAGTCAGGCAATGGCGCAAAGCTGAGAATATGGCATGGCAGCAATCCTGGCCAGGTGACAAAATACATTGTTGAACTCAAACAGCATCATTGTGCAGATATCTTTGACTCATCGGGAAAATTCTTCTTATAACGGGCAGTATCCCATGTACATAGCGGTTCACAGCGTAGGCATGACAGCCAGATGCAGGTGAAAACGAACTGCAACACACCTGAGTCTGACAATCATGTCAACGTTCATAATTTTCCATCGTAACCATTGTCCATGCCACGACAGCGCGAACGGGGTTCAGAATCGCGGGTAGCTCGCCCGCCCGAGGTACGTTTCCCCCGCTGTGATCTAGCTGTCCCATCTGGATGATGGGTCCTGCAAGAAGGGATAAAGGCAAGAAAACGATGGCGAGAATATTGCATGGGGCTGAAATGCCAAGTAGATCGACAGTTTGCAGCAATGAGAGTATACTTGCTTCCGGAATCATGACATAGATAGAGACGATATGCGTGGGCACGACGATGAAACAGCACTGCGCTCGATTTCAAGCAGCCGGCTAGTTATTCTCAGAGACCTTTCTGGCGACTCGTCTACTTTGTATTAGTGGTAGGATATCGGTCTAAATACTCCTCTACTTGGGCCTTGAACAACTCTACAATGTCTTTAGTTCGCCTCCCCGCTCGGAGGTGTCAAGATTTCTCCCAAGGGCTGTGGAACCCCAAAGTTAGGAGTGTTGTTCTCATCAAACGTGACGATCTGAGCAGACGTGAATCTGTCTCCGCCACATGAGCCAGCTGAGTTTCTTGTAGCGTGGAAGGCGTTCTATCGACCATGTCAGTATGGGTAATTGTCCACGACCAAATCTATCTCTACAACTCACCCAAATCTCGGTTCCGTCTGGGGAGGTAAAGAAGGAGTTGTGGCCGGTGCCGTAGAGCCCATTGGCCTGAGAGAAGACCTGCCCTGTCTTGTCCCAGGAGCTCTTGAGGAGGGGATCGCCGCCGTTCCAGTGGAGGAGGCCCAATGAGTAGTTGGGCGTGGCGCAGTTGGAAGCGGAGTAGCACAACCAGATGTCATCACCGTGGTACAGGGGCTGCGAGTGTTAGCACGCTCAAGGGTTGTGTCGGAAGACAAAGCTTACGTGGGGTGCTTCATTAACGCCGACCAAATCGTCAGAAGGAGGGGGGTTGGCTCCGGTGATGTTTCTCTCCCAAGGCTGGTCCGGGATGGAAATAACGTGCCACGCGCCGACTGTCCAGCTATCCGTGTCAAGCTGGGTGATGGCCAGAGCCTGGTTGAACTCATTATCTCTGATGCTCAGAACATGGTATCTGCCGAAACCGGGGACCTCGAGAAACGTGCCGTCGATGCTGAACGCGAAGTTATTGTCGAGCCCTCCCCTTGATCCCTCGGGAGGAATCAAGTCAGCGAGATGCTGGAATTCGCAATCGTAGGGGCCAGGGGCGTCGCAGCCTCGCAGAACGCGCGTGGAGCAGCTGTCACAGCACGAGAGGCTGGCGTCGCAGCTGGAGTAGAACATGTACCAGACGCCGTCAATCTGGTGAAGCTCAGGTGCCCACATGTTGGCACTGCGGGTGGTGTTTGTGTCCGTCCAGATTGTCTTTTGCTCGCCATTGGGGAGGCCGCTCAGTTTGTCGGAGCGGACAATGGTGATTCTGTTGTACGAAGTGAACGTGCTGCCATTGAAGATCAGCCAAGGTTCCTGAACTGAGATTATTCACGCTGGATGAGGTACTCACAGGTGATAATTGCCGCCCGCAAATACGAGTGATGGATCGGGGGCGGGTTCTCTCACTGGGTTCTCAAAGGCCGTAGTGAGACCGGCCGAGAACACGGCGGCCAGGAGAGTTGATCCCCGGTTGAACAACATGTTGGCGGACTTTGGCCGTTGGGATGATCGTGATACGGTCCAATTCTCACTTGAGATCCAACATGCCTTCTGCCTTTCCCTGGAGAGGCCTTTATTTATTGTACCTAAGTCGGAAGCTCGCTGTTAACTTCTCCGGATTGCCGTCGGCCTGTGCCGCACCAATCCGCGCTTGAGATCAAACCCCACGACGAATGCACCGTACCCATGCCAAGCCTCTAGGACCTTCACGGGGACTCTCTCCATTCTTGATCGCATGATCAACGGTAAACCCCACAGATGCTGGTGCGGAGATTGTGGGGTTGACGATGCTGCTTGCCAAATCCAGCAGCTCGGTCGCCCAAAAAGACCAGAGCCGGGCCAATCATACCCTAGCAACGTTTATTGAACGGGGTTGGCATGACCCAAGGTGACGTTGTCAAGTCTAGTTTATTTGCGAGAAAGAACTGGAAGAGATGAACAGTCTGGAAGTCTGGCTCTTTATTCAGAATTAACTAACCGAAACGCATGTTTAATCCTCACGAGCTCATTAGCGGGCATCAGTGTACAAGTAGCCGTCATATGATAACACAGTCCAACAATGCTTCTTCATTCTGATCCACTACCAATATTGTCAACTCGACATGATTAGATACGGTTCAGGACTACAAGGAGTGAAGCAACCGTGGTAAGATCGTCTCAAGTCTGATGTGCCATTCCGTCTAATCAAGTTGATGAACTCCTGATCCCTACTACAGCAGATCATGAAGACTCATTCAATCCCTCAAGCCACCTCGCCAAATCCTTATGTCCCTCCTTCATCGCAAACCCAGCCGCAGTCAAGCCGGTCACCCTCTCCTTCTCCTCCACCCTTGCCCCATGCCGAATAAGCAACTCAACAAAGACCCTATCCCCCCGAGACGCCGCCACATGTAGACCATTGAAATGAGGCGACCTTGGACAGCCCGGCATATCATACTCCCATGGATTAGACGGCACCGTAGCATTCACATCCATCCCTCCAATCTCCTCCAGCACGAGCTCCATGATGGCCGACCTCACCTCGCCGTCCGCCTGCCGCGAGTTCGCGATGTCTACAATCATGGACCCAGATTCATATGCTGACGGTTCGGGGCCGTGCTTCATCTTTTCCGGTGGGAATATGCCCAGGAACTCGCGTGCCTGCGCAACCGATTTACACGACGCGAGGAACCTCCCGGCCAATGGCAGGTCATAACACAGACCCCTCTGAGCCAACGCGACAAGATACGCGTTTGCTTTCGGTGTGCCCATGGCCGCACTGTCGTCTGTCTCCTTAGTATATATGCCCATGGCGCCAACCTGTGTAGCCAGGAAATAGCCCTTCTCCCCATCGATCGGATCATGCAGCCAGCGCGAGTTGAGGATCTCTGTCCACAGAGTGATCTCATCAGACGAGTTAGTGACCGCTTTCGGTGAGTGCTGGAAGAGAGTTGTGTTGGGGTCGAGGCGGGTGTTGTATAGCACGTGGCTCTCCACGGCGTCGAATGTGGTCTGTGGAGGGGGGCCCGGAAAGCTTTTGATGAAGTGAGCGAAGAGGGCTGTGTGACGCCTGCAATAGCAGACTACAAGGAGCAGGTCGGCCAGTTCTGGTGTGAGAGATTTCAGGTCAAGACCAGTCTGCTGGCAGCGGCGATCGAATTCGCCAGGGTCGTTGACCGTCCACGCGAGGATGGCCAGATCTTTGAACCTGTATATGTCTGTCCACCAAAAATAGCGTCAGCTCAGTCTCGACGCATGTTGGTTCTACTAAGGGCCATCAAACCCGATGGGAACATAATTCACCTTCCTTTTCCAGCGGAACAAAGCTCGGCTCCAGGAACCATCTCTTTACTGCTCCAGCAAACAAGTCCAGCTCCATAAAATTGGCCATCCTGTTCTTGACGGGCACATCCCACTTGTGTCTCGGACCGTTCTTCTGCAGGTGCGACAACACCCCATCCATGTACCCAGAAAGATCGAGCTCGCCGGCGGCGAACTGAGCAGCGAGACGCACGAAGCACGTTTCCGTGGTATCGCTAAACTCATTTTTGACCTCGAATTCGGGCCAATCGTTGGGTAGTTCTAGTCGGACAATGGGCCCGGAGCTGTCTTGGCTGGGGGAGACATTCATCGTGCTGCGTCGGCGTAGGCAAGCGAGAAATTATGGTTGGGATTGGTTGGGATTATTTGCGGCGTGAAGCAATTGAGATTGGGTTGAGCGTGCACCCTGTATCTAAATAAAAGGTCATGTTGGAGCCTGCGATGGGCGGCCTCCTGTGCCGCTCTACTGCGTCACATATTTAGCTGGGGCTTTTTTATTGTGAAGTGGAACAGAAGCCAGGCTGGGCAGCGATGTGACGGCTGCGGGCACTGCAGAAAGGTGCGTGTTTGAGTTTACGAGCTGTCTATCGCTGTGCGGTACTTTCATTTCAAAAAGCACTATTGGGATGGCGGAGAAATTGGGCCTATGTTTTTACAATTCTCAGGCAGGAAAAGCAGAAGTTCGCCAGTGAATCCGCCTTGCTACGCTGATTCCTATTGGTGCTTCGATGTGCCTAGCATTCATCTCGGAAGCGAGCTCCGAATCTTGGCAGACGCCGAGGTTTTGGTGTGCTTACACGGGGATAAGCAACAGCGTTAAGTATTTTTTACGACGGTGGACAATGAGTCTTCTCATCATGTTCGAGTACAACGTGCCGCGCTTGAAGTGGAACCGCAAGGCTAAGCCGACGTTGCAAACTTGTTTTCTCAACAACCCCCATGATGTTGGAAGTTTTCGATTAGCTCATGTCAAGGATGAAGCCCCCGTCTTCACCCGTATTCCTTAGGGAGCGAATTTGCAGGCCGTCAAAAGTGGTCTCTTTCTCACGTGTTGCTGAAGCATGTAGCAAAGTTCGGCTAATGCGCGTGTATATTGAGTTAAAAGCAGAGTACACAAAATGCATCAAGACTCCCCTGGCCCAATGAATGATGGATGTTCCAATGTCGACGCTGAATGAGAGGGCTAAATGCCTTACAAACAAACTCCGTGATGGCCCGAAAAGAAATGAATGTTTGGACTCCCCACATCTATTTGGGGCATCCAGTTCCCCAGCCGGTGACAGTATCGCAGCAATCAGCGTCCTGATGGAAACGAGTAAGTGATGTGGCCAGTAAAAGAGAGTCGTAGATGTGCTTACGCAAGTCGCGGAAACAGGCGTGTTAGTGCCCTGCTTCATGACTCTGCTGCAATAGTTCGCCTTGTCGTTAAGACACCAGATCTCGTTGTTGGGGTTTTGTTTCTGGCAGGACTCGTTGTCCTTGCCCCAGCAGCAGTTCTCTTTCTTTCCGCTGACGTCGCACTATCATTCGTGAGTTAGTGGTCTACCAATTGGGGAATCCTATGATGCATACGGTAGCAGCAAGAGCGGTTTGGACGGCCATGGCCGAAAGGATGGCGCTGATAGCAACGGAAAACTGCATTTTGAAAGATAGGTAGAAACTTTGGTGACTTTTCGTCGTTGTGATGATAGACAAGGAATGATATGAAGCTTGAGTCTTTGAGTATCGAATGAGTGAAGTATGAGCAAGAGAAAGACTATGAAGGAGCGATCACCGTCACCTTTTATGATGTTCGACAGTTCGACGTTCGTTCAAGAACATCTAGAGGTCACAAGACACATTTCCTAAATGAGCAACGAAGGCCAGCCTTTCGAGTCATTTGGATCTTGGCGTCGACTCCTGAATATTAACTATCCATAGAAAACCTAAGATGACACGACGAGCTGAAAGTACCCCTTGGGGACTGTATGGAGCAAAGTAGACATTCTGCTCTCAACGTGGACACAAACGACAAGTCAAGTGTGCCCCGAACGCTGACAATTCCGCTCAGCAGTGCGATGGGAGGACCTCAAACACGGGCTGGCCGGAATATGGCTTGCACAGCAATTGGCTTGGTCTATCAATAGAGTGACTGCACCTTCCCGCATGAATGCTCAGGAGAAGAGTGGCCCGTCGATCATATTCCCGCTCGCAGTGCGATTATGTGTTTTGGTGGGCTCTTTCGGAGTCAGCGTACGAAGCTAACATTTTCGCGCCTAGTCTTGGCCTTACGACACGGGAGGTGGGTTCTGTGGCTGTGATGCACGATCACACGTGCTTTGACAAAATATTTAGTACCATCTTTAGCGCTTGGTTGGTTACTACGTTCTCTAAAAAGATCTGGAACGGGTAGGCAAACCTTAAAGACGACATGTCCTGATAGACTACCCTGCTGTACGTCTTGGCATACAGGCCCCTTAATACAATGCCGTAGTTTCAGCGACAGGCCGGCCTCTTTTGCTTGGCGGTAGGCCCAGACAAAAGTGGCATGTGCTGCGGTGGGCCATCTGGATCCGTAGCGAACGAGGGCTGAGACAACAAAATCGGCTGATGCTGACGGGTCCGAAGGGCCAAAATAAACAGGTTGCCGAGAAAACTCGTACAAAGAATCATGGTAAAATCCTACGACTCGCCAGGAGACAGACCTTCTTTGGTCAATTGACCTTCAAGCAATAGACGCCAACCACCTGAATAAATCTGCTGCAAGTCCTTTCTTGTGAAGTCGCCAAGGCCCATGCTGCTAATTAACAGTGCGGCACTTGCTACTTAAGCATATCGGCATCTCACTCGGGAAGTGAAGCATGAGTATAGCTGTTCGTGGCATATTCTGCTGGCTTGAGGTCTAGTAAGAAAGTAACTATAGCCATAGCCCGTGTCTCCGTAATGCAGGCGTGCATTCTAATATTTGCAGCTGTGGATCATTCCGTTTTCCCATCGAACTTCGCCGAACCCTTGCCTGTCGGTCGAATACGTTCTACAGTAGGGACGGAACAAAACATTGAGGGCCAGTCTAGCACAATCTCTCGCTTCTTGCCATCGCGACAGTAACGTAGCCAGAGCCCATACGTTACATTAATGTAGCAAGCGATGCCGGTGAACAAATGCCTTTCCTTTTGTCAGCGTATCGTCAGTTTCGAGACAACTGGGTTGCAAAACTTACCACCATCCATGTCCTTCAAGAAGCACGCCCCAAGGCAAACCAAGTTCGTGACGCCAGGCACGCAGCTGTGAGCAAAAGATGTTGTCGAGATTCCATGTCAGGAAGCCGATTGCTATGGCGCTTAGACCACATGTAATCAGGGTCCACATGGTCTTGAGAAGGTCTACATCAAGGTGCTCAGACGGGCTCTGAGGTTCGGATTTGGGCCGTAAGATCTTCTCCATGATATAAAGGCTTCGAAACACCACTGTAGCAGTGAGAATACCGAACATGACTTGGTGGAAGACCGGGTCGCCGAGATAGTGGTAGTAACCTGTGATGAAGACCGCTAAGCTGGTGACGAAGAGGCCAAGGAGAGTTTGGCCTAGGGTAGATTTGCCATGGGAAAACACTGCGAAGAAGAGGATGCATGTGGTGTATATCATAGACAGCTCATCGAACAGTTGCATCCAGTCTGCTATCTGTCAGTTTTGTCGTAGTCAGAGTCCTCGGGAGCAACGAACACTTCAAAGTGGTGTGGTAGAAGATGCTGGCCACACCGATTATCATGTAACCGATGTATGCAACGAGAAATACACCAGGGTGCTTGTTTCTGACACAGCTGGAAATTCCAACCAATGCCAAGTACACGAAAATGGCATTGGTGAACGTATTTACAACCTCGGCCACGTATGGTGAGACGTAGTAGTCCTGAGAACACTGGTCAGCTTCACCGGATACATCACCGCCCGAAGATGCATCTCCAAGAAAAGCAACGGATGACAGTGAAAGCTTACTTCCTCACACCAGTTTATGGTTGCCGTCACAGGATTCCAAACGCCATCCCCAGAAGGTGGGTAGGGTATGGATGGCAATGAGAACGACATCGCAACTCAGTATGACGGAAATGAAAACGGAAGGGATCTGCGAAACGGACGATGCTTCAAATAGGAATTCCCACAGAGTGCAGGCACTGGGCTGGCCTTGCCAAAGCCTCCGTTTCAATCAACCTTCCCGGGCTTTATCAAAATAATGACAGGCGTTGCATGCAAGCCGTTGTATCTGTCTTGCTTCCTTAAGTTAGTCGGGGCCTTGTCATTTCAGTCTTGCCGTTTCTCTAAGTGATGCGAATGCAACGTTGTTGCTGACGAGAGAGTGTGCGAAAGTCCCAGAGTGTACGGCATCCAGAAAAGCTGAACTGAACTTGCCACATAATTCGTTAGCAAGGCGCAGGGTATGCTTAACCGAGTTTCCGAGTACGTAATCGATTTTCTGCAACATGTCTTGGCCGGGGGAGTGGGTATTTGCCCCGGCCTAATCGTGGAATGCTTTGGGGCTTGGTATCTGTAGCTCCCTCGATAGTCGAGGATCTCAGCTCCACATAGGTAGCCATACTTTCAACCAAGCCCCCAAAATGTCAATGACAGCTCTTTTTATGATAGATCAAGAACTGCTACCTACGGAACTAAAACTAAGTATGTCTATCATAAAAGTGATCTCATGAGTCGCGCATAGCTGGAGATGAAACGCGACAGCTACAGCGCCACCTGCCGAGACTGCTCAGATTGTGATGTCAGCAATGATTCCTCCAGTTGAATGCATCATGTGTGAACAAAAAGGGTCATGAATAATCGGCAAGGCACAATTCCTTGCTGTTGCTAATCTCAGCTCTTCCCCATCTTCTCGAAAGGGAATGCGATACACGGGGAGCTTGGCAAGTGCAACTCTGGGCGAGTTTCTCAGACCGTTGGGGTCAGCATAGGACCCCGATTAGATTGAAATAACTAAGCTCTCCCTACGTCCCATGAATGTTAGGTCATTGAGTGAACCACTTAGAAATCAGCAATGTTGCACTGGCTCTGTTTGTGCTACCATCACCAAAGTCCTCAGCCACAGCTTTAACCCTTTTTGTCTATGCCGCAGTTATTATGCTAAGTTTTTGATTAAGATCCTTAAAGAGTTTGCCTTTGTGTCAAAAATTTTGGAATCAACTAGTGTTGCTGACAGATGGTCTTTCTGAAGCAACATGTTAATTGAAATTAATTGTAAACGAGATCAGATCACCAGAAGACCAGAAGAGTAGTACGCCGTTTCGACTTTTGTCCCTTAAGGCAGCCATTTGGCGACATGAATCTAGCGGGAATCCTCACTTCTCATTTTTTAAGCGAACTGAGCTAAAATTCTCAAGCTAAAGCGGTGGAAGACTCCTCTTTATGATTATAGACTTAAGAGACATGTCTAATACAGATCGTCTGAAGCCATCCACTAGATCAATTCAATCTAGTTTATATTAAGTACCCTAAATAGGAAGAGAAGCGCAGATTATAGAATAGATATAGAGATAGCTTATATAAATTAAGTCTATTGAATAATTATTAAAGAATAGGCTGTAACATCACGCCTAGTCTACTTTAAGCCCATGTAATACCTAGAATTCTTTACTATTATTTCTTAATCTTACTGTAACCATAGTCACCCTGTCATAAAGAACGATTTCTGTTTTGATGTGGCGGTTATTCCAAGCGGAAACTTTGCTTGTGCTTATATATTGCCGAAGCCTACGCACGATATCTCCAAGACCAATGTTTCCTAGCCCCGTCTAGCAAGTTCTCCATATCGGGTAGATAATCCTGCACCCCAGACTCAATGCTAGAAGTAAGACCCGCTTGAACACTCCGGTATGCCCATAAGCGCGCTTGATACTCGGAGCCAACACCATTCCATTCCAGCGCTGCTATTGCATACGCTTTGCCAATAAGAGCGGCTAAGCCCTCCTGTTCGTATAAGCCCACAAGTAGTTCAGCCATAGCTACTGATTCGGCCGGCGCAATATGCCTGTAATCTACTAACGCTTGTTCGAGTAATAAAATCTCGTTTACTCGGCTGTCAGACAAGTCGACGAACTCGCCGGGAGCCATACATAAGCTGCAAGTACAGTTAAAGCCGAGATACTGGTTGGCATATTCATAACGCTCCTGGGAGGTTTTCAATCCAGGAATATAGGAGATAGTAATCTCCTCGTCTGTGGCAATATCGCGGACCGCGTACAGGTTGTGCGTCAACGATTCCCAGTCCCACTGGGCCACAGCGTTAGGCCGACAGCTGTGGTTAATTTTCTGATGGTGTGTCAACAGTCGGACCCAGTTCATTGCTTTTGCGCTAGAAGCTTACCGAAATATTTGTATGTACGGTGATCATGCCAGCATCAGGTTCATCTTCTTTCCCCAGCCAGCTCGGAGGCATCCCTACAACTCCATATCCGTTTGTCCACATTTTTTGGCCTTGACTTTGCGTACCTAGTCCGGCATAAAGCTCGTCTACTACTAGACGTGTGACGCTTGGCAGTTGTTCGATAGCTAACGCTAGCATCGCCGAGTGAACGTTTTTTCCCGGTGGCGGAATATCTTGGAACCAGTTATGGTCCAAGATGATAATTGGTGATTCTCGAGAAATAATACTGCGTGCAGCTATCTGCTTATTGGCAAAGATACCTCGACCCTTTCGTCCGCCAATTTCGGTCCGGAACAAAGTTTCGACTCTGGTAGATTGACGTGAGGTAGATGCCATTAGGCGAAATATGTTCTGAGCTCGCTCTGGAGTCGTGACTATGGTTATACCCTTACCGTTGTTGAATCGAGAGTCGGCAAAAACGCAAAACTGCTGTTTTTCCTCAGGGCTGGCTGACCAGACACACGTGGACTGCTGTTCAGACGTGATATTGTGCTGCAAGGTGTGCAGATTGAACTCAGGTAGGTCTGGATAAATGGGGCAAAAGTTCTCAATCGTTTGATTGTCATTGAGGGACTCCGGACATTGCTCATTGGGTCGTGCCTGCGAGTTGTGCAACCAAGGCCCAACAACAAGAATGACTTGGAGCAGAATGTTTGTGTACTTGAGCAAATACATTTCGAGTAATTGGGGGTGTCGCATTTCGACGCAAGAAAAAACGCGTCGCACCAGCCGATTGACCCTCGCTACCTGTCGTGGTTTAAGACAACGATTGGGAGACAATGGTCATCACCCAAGTCGACTTGCTTGGGCTTGGGTCCGTCCCTGTGCGAAATTCGGGAAACCCTTCAAGCAAAGGCAATCTACCACAGAAATTCTGTCAGCCACCTAAGCAAAGTTCGCAAGCGACTTTGAGCTCTTGAACTCAAGTGAAGGTTATTAAGTTATCGTACTCACTGGGTTTAATGCGGAAGAGACACTAGATTCCTAAATGCCAGGCTTCGCACTTTAAAAATAAACTCTCTTTTAGTTTCCTAAATCAGAAGACTTAAGAAATACACACACCGCTGTCGTATGGCTGGAGCTTGCTCGACCAGAAAAGAAATTATAGGAGGCCGATATATAACAGTTGCAGTGCCGCTTATTTGCGAAGTATATCAGAATGCAAAATGCATGATGGCTCACAGTCTGACTTTATGCTAGTTATCACTAATATGAGATTGATAGCAGTTAGATGCTTTTGATTGGGAATTCTCCGCTACTAAAAGCTTTGCAGCATATCATTCGAAAAGTTTAGACACGGAACATGCTTGGCTTAGAATTTAGGCGCGCGTCCCTTAATGTAAACTTCTCTTCGCTAAGAGCGCACCTTAAGGTTGCTATCTAAGCAGGGTAGATCTATCGACAAATGTGGAAACAGCCAAAGGCTGGGATAGAGTTTATCCGAGTTCAGAATACCATACGAAGATGGTAATTATCGGCGCGTGCAATAGCCGCAGTGGTGTGATTTCAATTGCATCCGAGCTGGCTTTGTCCTGAAAGATATAGTTTCTGTGCCAGCTGGGGAGCCTATGGCTAGTGCCCAGCCCGTCGAGCCCTCATGTCGGAAGTGCACCGAGTCATCGTCATACAATTGTATATGATCAGAACACACAACTCTGCAGTAGATCCGTTTGGTAGCAAAGTTGATAGGAAGCTTTATCTCTCTTACCATGATATCTCCTACTGTGCGCCTGAAAGGCTGAATGAGTCGGTCCTAACAGCAATCCATCCTGCAATACCCACGTCCACCAGGAACAGCAAGACAACAGCTGCGAACTGCTATGCATGTGTGTCCAGAACCATAATAAGATTCCGATGACCAGTTGTATAAAGGCAGAATCCAGGAAGAAGATTAGGATCCATGCAATAGCTCGACCGGCGCGGAGAAGGTTCTCGGAGTCGTGAAGCACGAATGAATGCATGAGCGTGACGACTGCAATGATGGCTGCTGTGATTGCAGAGATAGCCAGCAAGGAACTCGCAACAGTAGCCATGACTGATGTGCTTGAGGGGGGACATTAGACAATACGGCCGTGGCGATCGTGCTAGAAACAACACGCACGAGTAAGACTTTGAGGTGTGAGTCCTCTAATCGGTGCAAAACTGTGGTAGCTACAGTTTATCAGCTTCTGGTAGTTTTACGTAGTGTCAGGTAGAGTTCCTACGTTTTTAGGTCATGAGATCGTTTTTCTTAGTGGCGGAATTCATCATGTGGTAATGCTTGCTAAGGGTTGATGATGATGACCTCATATATCTGAGAACTTATTGGGATCTGCAGGCTACCGGGCGGATTCATCGCGCTTAAGTTTCCCCTTTTACGGAAGTTTCCCATGTACCAATAGAACTTTTCTGGGGCAAACCTTCTCATCTGCAGCGTTATTCGGTCTAAAGCTGGGGTAACTCAAGTCAGCGGCGAGTTTTCCCACTTAGAGACAGAGGGGTGAAACCTTAACTACACCTCTTCCTGGCAGATTCAATGCTAGCCCTATCAAGTAAAGTAAAGAGCGATAACCTCTTAGCACAGGTAAACCTACAGTTGCTAAGTGACCTAGACGGTTAATAGCTCCTTATCTAACGTAAACTAGCACGCTGACAATCCCACTCAGATGTCCAGTGCAGCGAGTATATAAAGGGAGAAATTCAGCACCCCTCCATCCAGATTGAAGTAACAGCAGCAAAGGACGTTACACGAGCGTTCTAGAATACTTCTACTAGTTCCCTTGCTATATTTTCAAAGGAAAAGTCAGAATGCGCTTCTCTATCTTTCCATTGTTCCTATCCTCTATTGTTCTCGGAGGTATTGGACCACAGAGGCCCCCAGGGCAACGTCCGATGAGGGTCATGGCAGTCCATGGTCCTGGCGCCGATCCTGGCATGAACGGGGTACCGGTCTTGCCGATGAACGTTCCTCAGCTCATGCTTCCTCCTTTGATGATGGGGATGTTTATGGCTATGGCTATGGTTCCGAACCCTCCTGTCATGGCTCCTCCGGTCATGGAAGCAAGAAGAAGACCCCAAAAGAATCCTCACAGACGGGACGAGCAGGAAACCTTCGATGAACAACAGAAATTTCCGTAAGTGCACGAACAACCCGATTGTGTTTCGCGATCTGACTGGGCTATTTGCGGTACAGTGGTATTCAGAGAGTTCGGACTTCCAGAGTGATGTAAGGACTATGGGTATGAAGCACTCCCTAGTTGATCGCTCAGACGACATACATGATCAGCTGGTTTGGAACTCGGGTAAAAGGAACAGATCGTCTTGCCGGATGCCAATTTGATGAGGAAAAATCATCAAAGTCCTGTCACTACTTTGCCTTTTTTAACAGTTCCTAGTAGCTATACTAGATTGCTAATGCTACTTTACTCGACTATTCATAGCTACAGACTATATTAACAATCAGCGTGAAAGACTAAAATAAAAGAGATATGATACTAATTATTATTAGCGATAAGCTCCTAGCAGCGGCCTCTGGCCGTTCACAGTGATTTTCACCTGTTTAGAGCGACAGATCTCCTAACTCTGCGCCTCCTGATAATATACACAGCCTTTAGTTATGTGATTATAACTCTCTTAACTATAGCGATACTTACATATGAACAAAACCTCACGATCTTAAACTTCACTTAGATAATAATATAGTTTATAATTACTTAATTACTAACTACTAAACTGTTAACCTATCCTCTCTCTCGCATATCACCTACGCTGCTATTAGTAAGCCTACCTTTAGCACACAGCCTGCTAAGTGCACTGCTGATAATTAATTAGCATACTATCTCTATTACTGCTTTACTATCTGCTATTCTTCTTATTTAATTAAGCTAGCTAACGCCTTTATAGTAGCTATACTATTATTATATTATAACTTATAAGTAAAGATAATAGCTAAATAACTTATTTAAGTATTAGATAGTTAGGATAAAATATTTATTCTATAAAATTATAAGAATAATAAGGACTTACTTAGAAATAGAAGAACTATAGTATAAGTTATATAATATAAAGAACTAGATACCTAGCCTAAAGGGCCTAGTAATAGCTTAGCTAGTAGAGGCTATTAGTATATATATAAGCGTATTCAGGGGCGTAGTATATACGCCTATATAGTATAAAGTTATAGATAGGCTTATATTATAATAAAAAGTGATAATCCTAAGTATTTATAGGTATTTAATTATAT